>NW_027130888.1:0-186077 GCF_026122565.2 Emydura macquarii macquarii | reverse complement strand
GCTGGTAGCAGCTGGAGGAGAAACTCCCTCCCCCTGAGGCCAGGAGACAGTGTGTCTCTGCAGCTACAGAAGGAGAAAACCCCTGGCCCCAGCCAGCAGAAGGAAGCTGGAGCAAGGTACCTCCAAGGGAGACAGGGTTACTGGGGGCTCCCTGGCCCACTACAAGGGGTTGAAACATGAGACCCACTAGGGAGAAGCTGGCTGTTGTCCACACAAGCCATTCATGAATTACATTGCAGGGTATGGCCCTACTACAGTACAGCTCGTGGTGATTTACACAGCCTCCAGCATGCACTAGCAGACCGGGAGCAGCAGCCCACGCAGCAAAGCTGTGTAAAGAGACACCCCAGCTTGGTGAATTGAGGGGACACAGCTGTCCAGCAGTCCAGATTGTACCCTGGGTAAACCCTGCTTGCTGCACCATTGACATTTGCTGGTAGAGCTCTACCAGTCTTTCTGCTATAGATAGGACTTTTACCAGCAAAAAAAAGTGCTTTGCTTGTACAGCTTATCCAGATGGGTTCCCGGGGTGAAGTAAGCGACAGTAGACAGAGCACTGTTTTAGTTAGTATACCCATGTCTATACTAGGGATTTTGCTGGGGTAGAAGGGTCATTAAGAGAGCCTAACCCAGGGGTGTAAAACTCCTTTCCTATGGCGGGCCAGACTGGAATTAAATGTACTTCAAGTGGGCCATACCCTTGTCCTATCCTCCGGAGGCAGCTTGCAGCATCCTACACTCCACCATGAAATCTTATGGCGTCCTACCCTGCAGCATGAAGGGGCTGGGGCAAAAAATGTTGGCGGGCCGTATCCAGCCGCCACAGGCCAGACCAAAAGGTTGGCGGGCCGGATGTTTGATACCCCTGGCCTAACCGATCTTACTAGACTGGTAACAATTCCTCTGTAAACCTGACCAAAGATACAACTGTATTACACAAGGGCTACCGGGTACCAGCAGCTGGTAATGAAAGGAGAAAGGGCCATTTCACTCTAGGACCATCCCTAGCTGAGAGAGGAAAAGGGAAAGTCTGTTATACTGTGTAATGACTGCTAGATAAGAGTGGAAGATACGAACTATGAGAAGGGGCAGCTGTACTCTACATTTGCTGCCATTGTGTGAATAAGGGCGTCTCTGCTGTGTTATTGGCACAAGCTGAGAGCAACACAAGGGAAAAGGGCACCTACAGAACCGTGTCTCCTGGTTAGGAACAAGGGAAGGAAGCAGCAGTGGCTACTAGGTATCATGTGGCACAAATGATAAAGAATCTACTGTGCACTAGATGGCAGCACAGGGTAAGGGATGCATCTTGGGAGCCTTGGGGAAATAGATACTGAGCAAGATGCCAGAAGGGAGAGCTGGGAGGATTTTGCAGAGGGTATTAAAAAGAAAAAAGCATCACCTGCACTCAGGCTTGGAAGAATTAGATTTGTATCAGTAACCATTGATTTCACCCAATACATGCACGGATGACAAAAATATTTCCAGTGATGATCATTGAAATTTACAGGTTGGCAAAGGAAGAAAAATGCTGCTTGAGAACCAGTCGATTTAAGGATATTTACTGGCTATAGTGTGACACGTGATGTTGACAATTTGTGTTTTAAAGTTACTCAACTTTAACTTTTTGAATCTCAACATCTGTCATTAAATAATGATTAAATACAGCCTTTATTATAAGCCCTTATTTCTGTTTCTCTCTCAGATTTTGAAGTCTCTTCTCTTGCACCTGACACCTTCTATAGATGTAGGACTCACAGCAGAGGCCTACAATACACAAATGGCCAAGCAGGGAGGTAAGATCCGGTTCTCTCCTGCCTGAAAAGAGCATCTCAGAGGTATAGACCCATAAGGTTAGAAAGGATACTGGGTCACCTAGTCTAACCCCTGCCAAGAGGCAGGATTGGATGGTTTAAACCCAACCAAGTCAGGTGGTTTCCAACCTTTGATGAAAGCCTCTAGGGAAGGAGCTTCCACAGCCTCCCAAGGGCAGTCTGTTCCACTTTCCTAACCGTCAGGAAGTTTTTCCTGAGGTACGTCCCCTCCTGGCGACCTGGCTTAACGCCACGACCACATTTTCAGTGTAGATACATAACCCCTTCAATGTTATCCATCCACACATTTCACAAGGATTACACTGACCAGCGTGCTGTCGGCTCACAGGCTGCCCTCCGGTGAGCTACGATGCGGATATCCAACCCAGGGGATCCCTGTGAAACTACGCGCCCCCTGTGACCTTTGCTAGTTGGCAGAAGTCCCAGTGTCATATGGGCCACCGAGCTGAAAAAACAAAACCAAATCCATTATTCACTCAGCTCTCCTCAGGGGAGGTTAAAGACCAGGAGTCAAATTTTCAGAAGTGCCCAAGAGCCTGATCCTAAAAACGTATGTGGACGTCAGTGGGACGTGCAGAAGTGTCTAAGTGGCTAAATCCATTTGGGACCGGTTAATCTATGCAATACTTTTTAAAATCCCTCTAAAATCCCTTTAAAAAAATCTGGCCTCGCCCCATTCTGCAAAGTGACCAAGGAACTCAAATCTCCTTGAAAGTCAACAGGCCTCAGTGCAACCGCAGCTTCTGAATTTGTGGTTTCAGGGCTAGGCCCACAAGAGGAGGCAGTTGCCGAGGGCCAGCATTTAGGAACCACCGCGAGCCTCAAAACCCCGTCTCAGCTGACGCTTAAAGCCATAGGTGGCTAGATCTCTATCATTGAAGTACTGTAGGAGCCAGCCTACCTGCCACAGAACGGATGCACAGCAGCCCCAGTCTAGGCAGACATCTCACTACTCCCCGCCTCGGGATTCTCATGCTTCCCTGATGATCTCGCCTGCTGGATTGAGCCCTGGAGCATGCTTAGAGAATGCCCATCCCCACCCCACACCTCCCTTTGAGCCCTGAGTCCCGTGGCCAGGGCATTCAACCAAACACCCCTGGAAGGTGTTTTTTCCAATCCAAAACGGGAACTCCAAAGCCTTTTTTAGGCAGCATGTGTCTGATGTCGTGTGTGCTGTCCCAGGCAGATCAGCTGTTATGCTGCTGTGGGACTATCATCAGGACAAGATCAGGTGCATGGAGCAAGGATCTTCCACCATAAGCTAGCTTCAGCTGGGGACACTGCCCGGCTTGTCTACACAGGGAATACAGCCAGTGTAAATGCACCACTCTAGCTAGACTGGAAGAGTCCAGGGAATGAGGCAGATCCCAGGTAGCTGCTGTGACCGCCCTGTCTCTCTGTGCCTGAACCCCCGGTACCGACCTCATCTCTGACTTGGATGCTGACCCCTGGAATCCCAGCTGGGACGCCGATGCCTGGTTTTGACCCTCAACCCAATCCCTGACTCCGTCTTCAGCTCTGACCCTAGGTTTCACTCTGCTTCTGATATGGGCTCTGACCCCCAGTCTCCTGCCACTAGTCCCGGCTACCCATGCCCAGGACCCTGACAGCTTGCCTGGACCACCCCTAACACTTGTAGAATGCTGGACCATTGAAGCAAGAAGGCAGAGGGTTGCCCCCTAACCAGCATGTTCTGAGGGGCACGAGACACGCCTGACACGGGTTGACAGGCCCCAGACAGAACTTCCCATGTGGCGAACGCAAGCGGGGCAGCTTCGACCAGCACTGCATGGAGGAGTTGGGTTGCATCTTGTTCCCTGGAGGCCTCCGAATGGAAGGTGAATGCTGTTTGGCCCTGAGCAGCCCCCGCCCCGGGGCATCGAAGAGCTGCAGAGCTTCCTTGGGTTTGCTTGTTTTTATAGGCGCGTCATGCCTGGCTTTTCAGATCAGATAGCCCCACTGTCAATGCTCCTCCGCCAGCGCGGCCTCCTTCACCTGGTCTCTGGAGGCTCAAGGGGTGTTTGACCAACTCAAGATGGCCTTCACCAGTGCTCCCATCCTGACCCATCCAGAGCCGGCATGGGACTTTGTTGGTGAGACCGGTGCACGTAGTGTTGCAATTTGGACCAAGGATCTGGTCCCCGACAGCACCTGCTCCCTTGTGGCTATTATTCTTGGGACACACCCCAACGAAGGAGCTTCTAGCAATCAAAACTGCCTTTGGGGAATGGCCCCAGCACCTTGAAGGTGCCCGACACCCAATACGGGTATACACAGATCATAAAAGCTTGGAGTATCTCTGTAGGGCAAAGGTGCTGAGCCAAAGACAGCTTTGATGGCCCCGTTGTTCACACACTTTAATTTTACCAGCACCGATCAGCCAGGAGCCCAGACCAAGGCACCCAACGCCCTGTTCCCAAAAGGGGAACGCTCCTGACCCTCAACACACTCAGCTGATGTGCATCCTCAGGCCCAATAATCTCCTGTCCTTTATCTAATTGATTGCAAAGGAGGGGCCCCTCAGCCCCCTAACACCTTCAGAAGGTCGCTGGTTGCCCATGAGGCTGGATTTTAAAATCAAGCTTCTCTTATCAGCCAAACACACAATCATCCTCACAGATCCACCTGCCTGGGGAACAGCATTGAAAGGGCTAATGTAAGGCAAGGGGGGATTTGAACCCGGGTCTATAAAATAAGCAAGCAGTCAACATACCCCCATAGCCACCCATATTTTGGCTACACTAGCTACCACACAATCTGCAGTGGTTGAACACCAGGGGCTGTTCTGCCTCAAGTGATCTGACGACAGTGCTCTTAGCGATCCCTGATTGGCTCCCTGACCCTATATAAGTCCAGGGGATGCAACAGGAAATGTTTGGTGGCCCAAGAGAGGCTGTCTCAGTGCTTATTTTGGGCTGAGAGAGAGGGACTGCTAGCTAGGCAGGGTGAAATGGAAGAGAGAAAGGAAACTGGAGCCAGCATGGGGCTAGGGAAAGCACTGAGGAAGGCCAGATGCAAGCAAGGAAAAAGAACAGGGTAGATTCCCTGGAACAAGAAGAGGGAGCAGCACACAGGAGGGCAGGAAAGGGGAATGGGGGATAATGACCTAATAGTAAAATCCCTAGATAAGGACCTAAAACTAGGGGATATTATCCCCTGAGAATGGCAGAGTGGGTCAAAAAGTGCTGGAGCTACAGCAAGAGCTCAGACACTGTCTGCTGGAGACCAGGAGTGGAATGTCAAAGCAAAGAGCAGGTAGAGAAACTCCTTCAGACAAAGGTGGCAGGTAAAATAAAAATAGGCTGTCAGCTCCCCAAATTCCTCCCCGAAACACGAGGGGTGGTGTGTGGGGTGTCACCTGAACTGTCAGGACATACAGAAGGAATAGGGGGAGATAAGGTCATTAGTTAGTGAGGCTAATTAGCAGAAGAGGTGAGAGCAAGTGCTCAACACCTGTGCTGGCTACACTTTAATTGAGGTACGTGAGCAGTAGCTTCGGGGTATGGGATATTCCGGACCAAGTCCTACATTCCTCTTTCTGTGACATGCTGGAGCTGGCAGAGATTTGGTTGTGCAGCAAATAATTCCAAAGGAAAAACACAGCCCAGGAAGTGCAGAGGTGACCATTCCTGTGTTGATTGGGAGGAAGGGACAGAACAAAACTGTTGCAACTGTGGAGCAAAGCGCAGCTCAGCGTATGGAGGGTGCACTGAGGCCAAGTGAGCCAGAGAAATAAAAAAACTAATATCTCCAGTGCAGGAGCTGTTAGGAGATGCCTTTCGCCACATCAGGTTCTCTCTTGGGTATTGTGAAGGAAAAAGAAGATGAGGTCTCTGTTTCTGCTGAGAACTGATTTTAGAAATGGCTGTAAAAAGCCTGAGATGGAAAATGTCTTTTTAGCAGTTATTTAATCTTAGAATGTTTTGAAGTAATGAAATAGTTAAGAGGCCTAGATGCCAGTAGGGATGGAATGCAGAGAAAGACCTTGTAACTTAAATAAGGAAAGTTGCAAGTACTCAGCTAGAAAATTCCTAAATAATATTTTTTTATTATGTATAACCATGGAAACTGTGACGTGTAAAGTCTTGTTTATACCACCCTATAAAAACAATCAGTTTTTTGTAAGTAGTCGTCGTTCCTTACATTTGAAGGGACCACTTTCTTTACGTAAATAATAAAAATCTGACTTTGCTGATCTGTTGTTTGCTGATCTGTTGTCCGCTGGGCAATGGACTTGTAAGTAAGAACCCCTGTGCTGAGCTGAGAAGTCTCAACAGATTGTGGGGAAGTAAGAAAAAAATGGAAACTGTCAAGAGCAAATCTTGGCATAGAATAATGTAGTAATATGAAATGATGGCACAGCTACTAGCTTCGATACAGCTGATAGAAGTGTCTCATGTCTGGGTCTGGAACTAGTTTCTACCATCATAGGGAGCAAGTGCAGGTGGGAAATTGACAGAGGGGAGGGAATGGGTAGTGAGCACTTCTCGCCATTAACTACAGATTGAGGAGAAGGAAATACTGAAGATGAGGATAATAGCTCCAGTTGGAATTGTTTAAAAAAAAATAAATTAAATAAAAGTGAACAGGAGAAATATTTGGAAACAGAAGTGTGGAATATGGAAATATTGAGGAATTGTGTAGTTATGAGTTATACTAAAGACAGCCAGCCTAGCTATTCCTAGGATACCAACACTGCCAAAGTTCATTACGTAGCATAGAGGTCCTCTCCTCTCCAGTGCTCTGTGCTCAACATGCTACACACCATTATACAGCTTCACCTCCCCGCTCCCGTTCCACTTCCCTCCGTTGGTCATTTGGCAACATGATGTCTCCTTTTTTGCACTTCCTCTTTGGCTTGCTATCCATTGGGAGGAACCGCTGCACCTTTTCCCTTCCTCTGCCCTGTAGTGGCCCTAGACAGGATAATTTGCGTCTTTCTTCTCTTCCCACCTACTGCTAGGTGTGTGCTGTTCCATATTATAGCCACTGGGAACCAAAATGTACAGCAGGCTGATTGCTACATCAGTGCCTACAACAGCAGCAGTGGCTATAAAAGGCACAGGAGGGTTTTCCCATCAATCCAGTGGTTCCCTGTTGATGTGGGGTCTGTTTCCAAAGGCAACGCATAGATTGAGGCTACAGCAGGAGAAGCCCAGGGCCTATCCAGGCATCAATTCTCAGAGGCATCTAATGGTGTTAAGGTTCATCTCCCATTTGAAAGGGATTTGGGTGCCTAATTCCATTAGGTAACTTGGAAAATCCCTTCTGTGGTCTTGGAGCCCTACAGTTCTCACCAATGTCCAACTCCCCGCCTCTGTCAAGGCCCTGATGTGTTCTCCTTGACAGAGCCAGCATGGCCGTGGTGGGAACCACATGTGTACTGCCCGTTGGTACGTGGTAGCCGTTTCCTCTCACCATAGGTTACCTGACTCCCTGAGGAAAGGGCTTTGTGTGTGGCAGAGTTGTCTAATGCCCCTGGGGATGGCTGGGCACCTGTGCCCTGAGAACTAGCCCTCTTGGGACATGCCCTTCTTGCAGTCAGCTTAGGGGACAGTCATTGTAGCAGAGCCATATGCAGGCTCCCTCCTCAGGGACGGTTTGACAGGCCCGGCAACAGGAATGGCCTCAGTTCTACGTGCGCCCTGTCAAGCCCATAACTGGCTATGCCTACTCCCAGTGCCCCTGGCTTGTGAATCAACCTCTTTGTTAGCCCAACCGCCTTTCTGGGGCTGTAGGTTTGCTGATGCTGGTCCCAGGTGGGCTTCGCCTATGTAAGGGACATAAAGCTTTTCCTGGGAAGGGTCCAGAGGTCATTGCTGGGGCCTGTCTCTTTGCATCCGGGCTGTGTGAGCACAATGGGGATGGCTGGTTGGCAGAGGGATATAGACACATGGACTAGAAGATCAGGAGGCACTAAATCATCTAGTCTGACCTCCTGCATACTGCATGACACTAACCCTCTCCTACCCACTTCTGTTCCAGACCCCTCACCTCTGGACGAGTTACTGACATCCTCAAATCATGGATTAAAGACATCAAGTTACAGAGAATTCACCACTTACTCTAGTTTAAACCTACAAGTGACCTGTGTTCCGTGGTACAGAGGAAGTCAAAAGCCCTCCAGAGCCTCTGCCAATCTGACCTTCTCGATCCCAAATCTGGCGATCAGTTAGAACCTGAGCATGTGGGCAAGACCCACCAGTCAGACACCTGGCAAAGAATTCTCTGTAATAATTCAGAGCCCTCCCCGTTTAGTTCCCCATCTCTCACCATTGGAGATATTTGCTGCTAGCAGTCACAAATTGGCAACATGCCACTGTACGTACATACGACGGGAATAAGCACAATGTGAGAGGTGGAAGATTTCCCAGGTTTATGTCCCTACATATTCTGGCCCAGGAGTCATTATTTTCATTGCCCAAACATTTATTTTGATCAAAATGGCTTTTAAATGGGTTTACCAATTAATCACAATTGTCTCTCCCCTCCACTGGGGGTCCAGCTGAACATGCCATGATGGGAACATTGTTATGGCCACCTCCCTCCTTCATCCTTCCCCTTGGGTGGACGGTGCTGACCCAAACTCTGCCAGGATTCTCTGTTGGGTCCTGAGGTGCTTAATAAACAGTAGCAAGAAACATGATGTCTCCCTTTGTGTGTTAGTTGTGTTAGACTGTCTGATTACAAGACCTTATTGTTAGAAATAACCAAACAGGTTGTCCCGGGGGTGAATTGGGGAGACAGAACCCTTTACTGCCTGCTCGTTCCACCTCGATGCCATGAGTGAGCAACGAGGGGATTACTTTACAATTCTATTATCCATACCAGTATGTAAATGTATACATTTCCAGCAACTCCCCATAGACCCTTATTTGGTTACATTGACACCTATAAAATGAATATTAAGAACTACATAATGAATACCATTATACCCACCCCTGTTTGTTGTTTACAGGATTACCATACAGAGGTCAGGCACATCACCTTAAAACGTTTAAATTTTACGCTAACATTCTTTGAAATAAAGGCATGACACTGACATCCAGAGGGGAAGGAAGATAATGCTTTCTTTCCACCAACGCCTTGTACAGAAATAGCAATAGGTATTTTATTAACCTCGTTCCCAGCACAGATGGCAGGGAAGGGAGGAAAAGAAGAAAAAGATAACAAACTCTAACAAAAATTCACACCACTTAACAGAAACAAGGTTTGCTCTTGCCTTGACCCCGTTCCCTGTAGCTTAGGCCTGACCACTTGTCCAGCTTTAACTTTTTACTTTCCTACTCTTATTATGTAACATAGAGAAACAACGAAGAAGGGAGGTACACAGGGATTTACTCGGATTATTAGTGGATTGTGTGCCTAAGACGATGACAGCACTGTGCATGTTCACATGCTGTGCATCCTCCTCCCACAGGGTGAATGTTGAGCCAGCATCATGGAGAAATATACCATCGAACAGCGTGTATCGGTGCTGAACGGAGAGAGTGACAGAGCTGTCCTCAGCCTCACTTTCCTGGGCGTTGTGATACATGAACACAGCCTGGGACCATAAACGCCCTCAGTAACTCTCGACAGCTTATTTACGTATTTTCCACATTAGAACTGAGATTTTCAATGGGAGTTTTCAACTTCATTTTAATGGGCACTGATTGGTTAAACCACAAGGCAGCTTTGATAAACCTCAGTTTAAATTAGTATCTAGGAGTCTCTGCATGGTTCAGTGAAAGCCACATTTACTGATGGCTTTTCTCAAGGCTGCCTTGACCTCCCTGTTTCTCAGGCTGTAGATGAGGGGATTTACCAGTGGAGTCAGGACCGTGTAGCAGAGAGAGAGCATTTTGTTCAGGTCTCGCAGTGCCTCACCTTTCGGTAGCAGGTAGACGATCATTAAGGCTCCATAGAAAACTGTCACCACGATGAGGTGAGAGGAGCAGGTGGAAAAGGCTTTTTTCCTCCCGGTGGTGGAAGGGATTCTCAGAATTGTCGTGATGATATACACGTAGGATGTCAGGGTTAGCAGGCATGGAGGCAGGCTGAATACACAGGCTAGGAAGAAATCCAGCAATATGATCAGGTGCGTGTCACTGCAGGAGAGTTCCATCAGTGGGATGGAGTCACAGTAGAAATGGTTGATTTCATTTGGGCCACAGAATATTAACTGTGATAGGAATAAGTCAAAGATGGCAGGAGCCAAACAACCATTTAACCAGGACCCAGCAGCCAACTGGAGACAAAACCTGGTGTTCATAAGAGTGGAATAGTGCAGGGGTTTACATATCGCTAAATACCGGTCGTAAGACATCGCTGCTAGGAGATAGCATTCGGTGGCTGCCAGAAAGGCAAAGAAAAAGAATTGTGTGATGCACCCACTGACTGAGATGGCTTTTTCCCCAGTCAAGAGACTGGCCAGCATCCTGGGCAGGATGGTGGAGGTGTAGCAGGTCTCCAAGCAGGACAGGTTCCCCAGGAGGAAGTACATGGGAGTGTGAAGTTGCCGATCTGTCACAACAAGCACCACTATGAGGGTGTTTGCGGCCATGGTTGCGATGTAGATCATTAGGAACAGCAGGAAGAGAAGAATTTGCAGGTCAGGGAGTTTCCCAAATCCCAGGAGGATGAATTCTGTGATGGCCGTTTGATTTCTCCAATCTGTGTCTGCCATGGGCTGAGTCTAGAAACAAGAAAAGGAAATCTGCGATTGAATCAGAAGAACATAGAGTTAAATATTAATCAAGTCTTGTGAATTATTTCCAAAAATATTCATCAACTCCCCTTCCTCTCCAGACCACAGGCTGAATTTTAAGGCTAAATGTCAATTTAAGAGCAATTTGCCAGGATGCTCAATTCGAGAACAGATTATTTGTACCATGCAGATCATCGTCTGATGTATTAGATTAATAACTACAGTGACAACAGACCATTTCTCTGGTAGCAGAGTATTGATGTGACCAACCAGAGCTTTTCTTAATTTACTATCATATCTGTTGGGTCAAAGTCAAAAACATCTACACTGAAATATTGCACTGAGATTCCCAGCGCCTTCTAGTGTCCTAAGGCACTTATCTTCTGTTAGAATCATGGAAATTAATCTAATGGTATATCCTGGTGTAGTCAGCATTTCAATGTGCTGTAGGAAAAGGAACAATTTTCACCCCTCCCAGGAGATGCATTCATTCCATACATTATGAAGTGAAGTAAATAATTACTTAATTCATGGGGAGCTGATGGTGACATGCAAAAGCCTTTTCTGTTTCCCGTAATTCACTTTGTAGCAATAATATAACACAGCTCTTCGGAATGTGGATCTTAGGAAGGGGCAGAACCAGGTTGACATGCAGTTTTAACTGGGGAATGTCAATTTCCCATGCATAATGATGGTGGGATGATAATACAAGAACAAAAAACTGGGAGGGTGGAAAAAATGCTGTCACTGTATTTGGAGTCTAGCGAGAAGGTGGCATGTGTTATCCGGGCTAGTGAGCCTCTCTCACCAATCACCACCAATTTGGGGCACACCCTCAGCTGGTATGAATCAAGGTAGCTCCCTTTGTGTGTTGGAGGGCAGAGCCCCAACTGAGAACGTGTCACAAGACCTGGATCTCAATCTCCATCTCTGTTAAATGGTGCTATGATGCTGACAGGCGTGGGAAGGTGAGGCTGAAGCTGTTAGCATTCACCTAAAGAAGAGGTCGGAGTAGCTCGAACATTTCTCTCGTTCACCCACAGACGTTAATCCAATAAAAGATATTACCTCACCCGTCTCATCCCTATACTCCTCCCAAAGCACATTCACGTCCCTGCCTGGAAGGTGGCAGAGAAATGCTGTCAGCCTGTCGGTGCTCACCTGTCACCCCAGGGCAGCCCCAGCTTGAAGCAATGAGCTCCTACTTCTCCGGGTTAGACGCCAGGAGCCAGGATCCGCAGCTGAGGTTCTTGTGTCTCCTCTTCCTGCAGAAGCTGGGTTTTCTCAGTGCAGAGACCTGCAGTTATCTGAAGAGATGAGCAGGTGCATTGATCTACCTTTGGAAAAGGGGCTGCCCTTCCATTTGTGTAAATGCTGCCTCTGGATTAGTGTTTGGTCCTCCCGCTTTTTCATATGGTTCCACTTCAACCTTTTTCCCACTTGGTTAATTTTGTGTCTCCCAAGCTTTGTGGCTAACAACGCCCAGTGGGACATGTGCAATGGGACTTGCTTAAATGTCTCTTTTTTTGAACAGATGTGAAAAGTATTTGAGAACATGATGAAACACCAGCTCAAATTTTGGAGTGATGCCTGTCCAAGCTGATGGCCTGTTATAATACAATTGCACTGTCCTTCAATTAATATGCAATAGAGGCTGCCAGGTAATGGGCATTTCTAATAAATAGCTGCCCATAGCTCATCCTTTCAATTTGCTTCCACCCGTGGCCGTTTTACAGTCTAGCTTTCCCATGACTGCATTGGCTACTGAAACCTGTCAGTCACTGCTCAGTATTTCTGCCACTTCCCCCCATTTCCTTCATCTTGCTGCCGTCTAGTATCCATTTCCCAGCACATGAGCCTGTTGTTCTGCTCTCCCCTCGTGGATTTTTTTTGCTATCGCTGCCTCTTTCCCAATCTAGGCTCCTGTGACACACGTAGAACAGCCCATTTCTCCCTCCGTAAGGTCTGCTACTGTGCACAGAATTCATTCCATGGTATAGCTGTCCTCTGCTCTACAGTGCTCTGTGCTCAAAAGTTACACACTATTAGACAGCTTCACCCTCCTTTTCAATTCCCTCATTTGGCAACATAACGTCTCCTTCGTAGCCCTTCCAATTTGGCGATTATCCCCTGGGCAGCACCGTTGGGCCTGTCCCATTCCTTGGCCCTGTAGTGGCCCTAGACAGGATAATCACATCTTTCCTCTCTTCCTGCCTACTGCTAGGTGTGCGCTGTTCCAGATTGCAGCCACTGGAAACCAAATGTTACCAGAGATTGATTGCTACATTGGTGCTTACAACAGGCCAAGGCAGGCCTCCGAAAGAGCTTATGGTGAGAGAAGCCCAGTGGCTCTCCAGGCTGAGATTCTCAGAGGTGTCTAAGGGAGTTAGGCACCAAAATCCCTTTGAAATGAGAGATGGACACTTCACTCTATGGGGGCCCTTGAGAAATCATTTCAAATCTGTTGGAACCTTACACTTCTCATGGGTGCACAGCGTCCCTGCCACTGACCAAGTCTTGACGTGCTCCCAGAGATGGAGCCAGCACAGCCATATGACATATCACAGGAATTTCGCCTGTCGGTAGCTGCTTCTTCTGGCCATAGGTTGTCTCATGCCCTGAGGAGAGGGCCCTGCCTGCAGCCCAGCTGTGTAAGGTAGCTGGGGCTGGCTAGACACTGTGCCCTGAGAATTAGCCTTCACTGGATGTTGCAGTCAGTTTTGGGGACACTCATTGTAACAGGGCCCCTAAATATACTTAGGAAGGCCAAAAAAGAATCTGAAGGACAGCCAGCCTAAGACTCAAAAAGCAACAGCAAAAATGTTTTTAAGTACCTCAGAAGCAGGAAGCCTGTTACACAACCAGTGGGGCCAGCGGAGACACGTGCTCCTTTAGCATCTCAAGGAAGATAAGGCTATTGTGGAAAAACTAAATTAATTTTTTGCATCAGCCTTCACAGTGACAGAGGTGAGGATGTGAAGGAGGTGCCCAAATCTGAGCCATTCCTTTTAGGTGACAAATCTGCGGAACTGGCCTGAGTTTTGGAACTTCTTGATAAATTGAACCGTAATAAGTCCCCAGGACCAGATGGTGTCCATCTGAAAGTTCAGAAGGAACTCAAATGTCAAATTTCAGAGTTACTAACTGTCGGATGTAATCTATCATTGAAATCAGCTGCTGTGCCAGATGCCTGGGGGACAGCGAATGTTACACCAATTTTTTAAAAAGGCTTCAGAGGCGATCCAGGTAATTACAGGCCGGTAAGCCTAACTTCAGTAAGAGGCAAATTGCTTGAAACTATAGTAAAGAACAGAATGATCCGACTCCTAAACTAACCCGATTTGTATGGGAAGAGTCAACATGGTTTTTGTAAAGGGAAATCACACCTCACCAATCTATGAGGTTTGTTGACCCCCCTCAAAGAATAATGTGGACAAGGATGATTCAGTGGATCTAGTGTACTTAAATTTTCAGAAAGCCTTTGACCAGGTCCCTCACCAAAATCTCTTAAAAATAAGCGGTCATGGGACCCTCTCTTGAGTCAGTAACTAGTTAAAAGAAAGGAAACAAAAAATAGCCAAAAAATACAAAGCCATTTTTCCAAATGGAGAGAGGTAAATAGTGGTGTCCCCCACGGGTCTGTACTGGGACCAGTGCTGTTTCATAAATGATCTGGAAATAGGGGTAAACAGTGAGGTGGCAATATTTGCAGATGATACAAAACTACCCAAGACTGTAATTCTTCGCAGTCTGCTTTGGACTTAACTAAGGGATCTCACAAAACTGGCTGTTACCACTCAAGAAACAGATCTTGGAGTCACCATGGATAGTTCTCTGAAAACATCCACTCAATGTGCAGTGGCAGACAAAAAAGCTAACAATGTCGGGAATAATTAGGAAAGGAATAGATAATAAGACAGAAAGTATCATATTGCCTCTTTATAAATCCATGGTACGCCAATATCTTGAATATTGCATGCAGGATCTGGTTGCCCCATCTAAAAAAAGATGTATTGTAATTGGAAAAGATACGGAAAAGGGTAACACAAATTATTAGGGTTATACAACAGCTTCCATATGAGGAGAGATTAAAAAGACTAGGACTTTTCATCTTGGAAAAGAGACAACTAAAAGGGGAAAATGATAGTGGTCTATAAAATTATGACGAGTGTGGAGAAAGTAAATAAAGATGTGTTGTTTCCTCCTTCCCATAATACAAGAACTAGGGGTCACCAAATGACATTAATGGGCAGCAGGCTTAAAAAGAAAAAAAAGGAAGTATTTCTTCACACAATGCACAGTCAACCAGTGGAACTCCTTGCCAGAGGATGTTGTGAAGGCCAAGATTATAATTGGGTTAAAACAAAAAGTTCATGGAGGATAGGTCCAGAAGCTGGGAGTGGGTGACGGGATGAATCACTCGATGATGACCTGTTTGGTTCATTCCCTCTGAAGTACATGGCATGGGCCACTGTCGGAAGACAGGATACAGGGTTGGATGGACCATTGGTCTGACCCAGTGTGGCCATTCTTATGTTCTCCCTTTGAACCGCTTGGTGCAGCTGGCGGCAGCAGAGCGGTTTCTGCCCTGTAAAGCCATGTGTGGGGTTCCTCCTTAGTGAACGTTTGACAGGCCCGGCCCCAGGAATGGCCTCCATTCTACGGGTGCCCTGGCAAGCCCCCAGCTGGCTCTGCACAGTCCCAGTGACCTTGGCTTGTGAGTCGACCTCTTTGTTTGCCCAACCTTCCTACCTCCAATGGCCCCGGTGAGCCTGGTGCAGTTGCTTTGGTGGTGCAGGTCCCAGCTGGGCTTAGCCCATGTAAGAGCTATGGAGCTTTTCCTGGGGAAGTGTCCAGACATCACTGGTGGTGCCTGGCTGTTTGCCTCCAGCCTCTGTGAGTGCTAGGGGGCTGGTTGGTTTGCAGAGGGATATAGACTCACAGACTTGAAGGTCAGGAGGGACCATCGTCATCACCTAGTCTGACCTTCTGCACGCTGCAGGCCACAGAACCCCACCTACCCTCTCCTGTCACAGGCCCCTCACCTCTGGCTCAGTTACTGATGTCCTCAAATCATGGTTTAAAGATGTCAAGTTACAGAGAATTCACCATTTACTCTAGTTTAAACCTGCAAGTGACCTGTGTCCTGTGGTACAGAGGAAGGAGAAAACCCTCCAGAGTTTCTGCCAGTCTGACCCGGGGGGAAATTCCTTTCCAACCCCAAATCTGGCAATCAGTTAGAACCTGAGCACGTGGGCAAGACCCACCGGTCAGACACCTGGCAAAGAATTCTCTGTAGTGACTCGGAGCCCTCCCCATTTAGTTGCCCCATCTCCGGCCACTGGAGATAATTGCTGTTAGCAGTCACAGATTGGCAACGTGCCATTGTGTACGCAAAGATGGCAATAAACACAATCTGAGGGGTGGCAGATTTCCCAGGTTTACGTCCCCACATATCCTGCCCCAGGAGTCGGTATTTTCATCGCCCAAACATTTATTTTGATCAAAAATGGCTTTTTAATGGTTTGACAAACGGATTACAATTATGTCTCCCTTCCGCTGGGTGCCAGCTGAACATGCCATGATGGAAACATTGTTATGGCCACCTCCCTCCCTCGTCCTCCCCCTTGGGTGGACAAGGTTGACCTGAGCTCTGCCAGGATTCTCTGTTGTGTCCTGAGGGGTATAAAGAACAGTAGCAAGTAACATGACGTCACCCCTTGTGTTTTAGTTGTGTTAGACTGTCTGATTACCAGCCCTTATTATCTAGCTTAGAGAAACCACAAAGAAGGGAGGCACACAGGGATTTACTTGGCTAGTTAGTGGATTTTCTGCCTTAGATGATGACAGCGCTGTGCACGTTCACATGCTGTGCACTCTTCTCACACAGGGTGATTGTTGAGCCGATACCATGGGGAAAAATACCATGATACTGTGTGTATCGGTGCTGAACGTGTAGAGTGACAGAGCTGTCCTCAGTCTCACTTTCCTGGGCGTTGTGTTACATGAACACAGCATGGGACCGTAAACACCCTCAGTAACTCTCAGCAGATTATCTACATATATTCCACATTAAAGCTGATATTTCCATTGGGAGTTTCCAACTTCATTTGAATGGGGCCTGATTGGTTAAATCACCAGGCAACTTTGATAAACTTCAGTTTAAATTATTATCTCAGAGTCTCTGCATGGTTTTATGCAAGCCACATTTACTGATGGCTTTGTTCAGGGCTGCCGTGACCTCCTGTTTCTCAGGCTGTAGATGAGGGGGTTTACCAGGGGAGTCAGGACCGTGTAGCAGAGACAGAACACTTTGTTCAGCTCTCACAGTGCACCACCTTCTGGTAGCAGGTAGACGATCATTATGGTTCCATAGAAAACTGTCACCACGGTGATGTGAGAGGAGCAGGTGGAAAAGGCCTTTTGCCTCCCCGTGATGGAAAGGATTCTCAGGATGGTGGCAATGATACATATGTAGGATGTCAGGGTTAGCAGGAATGGAGGCAGAGTGAATACACAGGCTAGGATGAAATCCAGCAATATGACCAAGTGTGTGTCACTGCAGGGGAGTTCCATCAGTGGGATGGAGTCACAGTAGAAATGGTCGATTTCATTTGGACCACAGAATATTAACTGTGATAGGAATAATACAAAGATGGTAATAGCCAGACAACCATTTACCCAAGACCCAGCAGCCAATTGGAGACAAAACCTGGTGTTCATAAGAGTGGAATAGTGCAGGGGTTTACATATCGCTAAATACCGATCGTAAGACATCGCTGCTAGGAGATGGCATTCGGTAGTTGCTAGAAAGGCAAAGAAGAACAATTGTGTTAAGCAGCCACTGACTGAGATGGCTTTGTCCCCAGTCAGGAATCTGGCCAGCATCCTGGGCAGGATGGTGCAGGTGTAGCAGGTCTCCAAGCTGGACAAGTTTCCCAGGAAGAAATACATAGGGGTGTGAAGGTGCAGATCAGTCACAATAAGCACCACAATCAGGGTGTTTGTGGCCATGGTTGCGATGTAGATCACTAGGAACACAGGAGAAGAAATTGCAGGTCAGGGAGTTTCCCAAATCCCAGGAGGATGAATTCTGTGACGGTCGTTTGGTTTCTCCAATCTGTGTCTGCCATGGGCTGAGTCTAGGAACAAGAAAAGGAACTGTGCAATTGAATCAGAAGAATATAGAGTAAAAAGTTAATCAAGTCTTGTGAATTATTTAAAAAAATATGTTTAAACTCTCCTTCCTCTCCCTACCTCAGACTGAATTTTAAAGCTAAATATTGACTTAAGAGCAAATGGCCAGCAGGCTCAATTCGAGAACAGATTATTTGTACCCATGCAGACCTCCTTTTGCTGTATCAGATCAATAACTACAGTAACAACAGTACATTTCTCTGGTAGCTGAGTACTAAAAAGGCAGATCAGAGCATTTCCTTATCTGCTCTCGTATCCCATATGGTGACTTACAAGAGCTTAACATGGATGTTAAATGCTGTATTTCGCTTCTGGCAATGGCCAGAATCATGCACTACCTCAGGATGCAAAATCAATAAATACATCGACAAAAATCTGACAGTGAGATTTCCAGTGCAGTCCAGTGTCCTTAGGCACTGATCTTCTGTGAGAATTACAGTAGAACCTCAGTTCCGAACACCGCGGGAATGGAGGTTGTTTGTAACTCTGAAATATTCCTAACTCTGAACAAAACCTTCTGTTTGCTCTTTCAAAGATTACAACTGAACGTTGATTGAGATAGCTTTGAAACTTGACTATGCAAAAGAAAAATGCAGCTTTTAACCATCTGAATTAAAATGAAAAAAGCACAGACAGTTTGCTGACCTTGTCCAATCTTTATTTTTAAGTTTACGTTTAACACAGTATTGTGCTGTATTTGCTTTTGCTCTGTCTCTCTCGGCTGCTGACTGATTGCATGCTGCCGGGTCCAAACGAGGTGTGAGGCTAACCGGGCAGTTTGTAACTCTGGTGTTGGTAACTCTGAAATGGAAAATAATCTAACTCTATATCTTGGTGAAGTCAGCATTTCAGTGTCCGGTAGGAAAATGAACAATTTTCACACCCCACCACAGATGCATTTATTCCATAAATTGTGAAGTGGAGTAAATTCTTCCTTAGTTCATGGGGTGGTAATGGTGACGTGCTGAGGGACTGGCCAGCGCCTTTTCTGTTTCTCGACATTTTGTTTTGTAGCAGTAATAAAATACAGCTCTTTGGAATGTGGATCTTGGGAAGGGGCAGAACCAGGCTGACATGCAGTCCTTACTGGGGAGTGTCCTTCCCCACTCCATAGTGATTGTGGGATGATAATAAAGGAAGAAGACACTGGGGGAGAATTATGCTGTCCCTGAACTCAGAGTCTAGAACGAATGTGGCGTGTGTGATCCGGGCTAGTAAGACTCCATCTCCACTTGCCACCCAAATTGGACACACAAAGCCAGACCCTCAGCTGGTATAAATCATGGTAGCTCCTTTTGTGTGTCGGGGGCAGATCCCCAACTAAGAACCTGTCACAAGAGCTGTTAAACAGTGTTATGGACACCAACTGGCACTGAGGGGAATAGGTGTGGTTAAAACCATTAACATTGACCTCAAGAAGAGCTCGCAGTAGCTCAAAAGCTTCTCTTGGAGACCCACAGAATTTGGTCCAATAAAAGCTATTACCTCACCTGCCTCGTCCCTCTCCTCCTCCCAAAGCACATTCATGCCCCTGTCTGGAAGGTGGGTGAGAAACACTGTCAGGGAGTCCGTGCTCACCTGTCACCCCAGGGCAGCCCCAGCCTGAAGCGATGAGCTCCTACTTCTCCGGGTTAGATGCCAGGAGCCAGGATCCGCAGCTGAGGTTCTCATGTCTCCTCTTCCTGCAGAAGTTGGGTTTTCTCTGTGCAAAGACCTGCAGTTACCTGAAGAGATGAGCAGGTGCATTGATCTACCTTTGGAAAAGGGGCTGCTCTTTGATTTGTGTAAATGCAACCTCTGTATTAGTGTTTGGTCCTCACGCTTTTTAATACCCTCCCTCTTCAATTTTTCTCCCACTTGGTCAATCTTTTATCTGCAAAGCTTTGTGGCTAAGAACGCCCAGTGGGACTTGCACTATGGGACTTGTGCATTTGTGTCTTTTTTTAAATATAATGATCCTATGTGAAAAATATTTGAGATTGTGATTAAACTGCAGCTTACATTTTTGAGTAATGCCTGTCCAAGGTGATCACCTGTTATAATATAATTGCACCGTCCCTTCATTAATATTGAACAGCTCCAGCCAGCCAGTGGGTACTTCTGAAAATAACTGCCCATATCTCATCCTTTCAATCTGTTTCCACCCATGGCCATTTTACAGTCTAGCTTTCCCATTACTGCACTGGCTACTGAAATCTTTTGGTCACTGGTCAGTATTTCTGAGTCCTGCACCAGTTCCTCTTTTGTTCTGCCATTTAGTGTCGATTTCTTAGAATCATTGAGTCATAGAAGATGAGGGTTGGAAGGGACCTCAGGAGGTATCTAGTCTAACCACCTGCTTAAAGCAGGACCAATCTCAGCTAAATCACCCCAGCCAGGGCTTTGTCATGCTGCACCTTAAAAACCTCTAAAGATGGAGATTCCACCACCTCCCTAGGTAACCCATTCCAGTGCTTCACCACCCTCCTAGTGAAAAAGTTTTTCCTAATATCCAATATAGACCTCCCCCACTGCAACTTGAGACCGTTGCTCCTTGTTCTTTCGTCTGCCACCACTGAGAACAGCCTAGCCCCATCCTCCCTGGAACCCCCTTTCAGGGAGCTGAAGTCTGCTATCAAATCCCTCCTCATTCCTCTCTTCTGCAGACTAAACAAGCTCAGTCCCCTCAATCTCTCCTCATAAGTCATATGCTCTAGCCTCCAAATAATTTGCGTTGCCTTCTGCTGGATTCTCTCTAATTTGTCCACATCTTTCCTGTAATCAGTAGCCCAAAACTGGATGCAATATTCCAAATGTGCACTTACCAGTGCAGAATAGAGGGGAATATTCAATTCCCTTGATCTGCTGGCAATGCTCCTATTAATGTAGTGTTATACTTGTAAAAGAAAAGAATAGCAGGATCTTATTCAGGGGACACAGCAATATGCCGCATTTATTGTAAATATAGAAGTTTAAAAGAAGGATATTTCACTGACACCTCCCCCAATACTCTGCAGGTGGAGTATTATTTCCAGGCTATGCATTGCTTGTGTCAATCTACTGGCCAGGTAGACTGAGCGGAAGAGGGAGCCGGGCTTCTGTTGGTCGCGAACTGATGCTCCTGGATTTTTGCAGAACAAACCCAAGGTCTCCATGTTTTCACCCAATTTTTTAGAGGTCTGTCCCCATGCAGATTTATGAGTTTTGCTGTGTCGTGATGTTTTCGCATCCTGGTGTGATTGTCAAGCAGCCATCTGTGTTGCAAGCATGACTGTTTCCGTTCTCTTTTACACTTTGTCTTGTTCCTGTCCAGGGGGTGGATCGTCCTGTTCTTTGGGGCTATCATCTTTTATTTGCATTCTTCAGCCAGCTGGGCTGTAAAGAGTTATTAAAAGGAAGTATCTTCACTCCCTTTCATTGCTGTGGAGATTTAGCACTGCTGCTTCTTTACTTCTTTATCACACATACATGCCACATTCATTCTTTAACTAACTTCTACTTTAAAAGAAAGCAAAGAGTAACACAAACTTGAAGCAAAATCAAAAGGTACATGGTACATTCTTAAAGGAAAGAAAAGATACAATGGTGGAATTTACCAACAAAATGGGTTCCACTTACATCAACTAACAAAATATACTAACAACAAATGGTTCTTGATCTTAAGCAGGCAATTTACATTCAACAACAGGTCTCAGGATGAAAAGTTCCAGAGGGGTAGCCATGTTAGTCTGTATACAGCAAAAACAACGAGAGTCCTGTAGCACCTTAAAGACTAACACATTTCTGCAGGCATAAGCTTTCGTGGGCTGCAACCCACTTCGTCAGATGCATGAAGTGGAAACCACAGATAGGAGGTATATATATACATCCAAGGGTGGGAAACATAACAGTGGGAAGGGCAAGTGCTAACAAAGTCAGTTCAGGAAGGGTAGATGAGGCCTATTGACAACAGTTGATTAGAAGGTGAGAATGTGTGAACAGTGACAATTACTTCTTGTACTGAGAGAACCATTCCAAGTCCCTATTCAGACCCAGTCTGATTGTGTCCAGTTTGCATACGAGTTCCAGCTCTCCAGTTTCTCGCTGAAGTCTGGTTTTGAAGGTTTTTTGTCTCAGGATGTTCCCAAACAAATGTAAACAGAGTATAAACAGAGTCTAATAAACAGAATCTCAAGAAGTTACAAGAAGGATATTTCAAACAAATGTAACCATAGTCTAAAAATAAAGTCTCCGGATGTTACACAGTCCATTAGCCACTTACGTCTTTTGGGTTTGACAGTTGTCTGTTTTGGGCCTACAGAAGCCCAATATGCCGTTAGCCTTCTTGGCCACCAGGGCACACTGTTGACTCATGTCCAACTTCTTGTCCACTGTAACCCCAGGTCTTTTTCTGCAGAACTACTGCCTAGCCCATCGGTCCCCAGTCTGTAGCTCTGCATGGGATTCTTCCTTCCTAAGTGCAGGACTCTACACTTGTCCTTGTTGAACCTCATCCGATTTCTTTTGGCCCAATCCTCCAATTTGTCTAGGTCACTCTGTAGCCTGTCCGTACCCTCCAGGGTTTCTACCACTCCCCACAGCTTAGTGTCAGCTTAGTGTCTGCCACTATGCACACAGAGTTCATTACATAGCGTAGAATCATAGAATATGAGAGTTGGAAGGGACCTCAGGAGGTCATGTAGTCCCACCCTCTGCTAAAAGCAGGACCAACCATAGCAGGACATAGAAAGAACCATAGAGGTCCTCTTCTCTATTGTGCTCTGTCCTCACCAGTTACACGCCGTTATACAGCTTCACCCTCCAGTTCCAATTCCCTCTGTTGGTCATTTGGCAACATAACTTCTCCGTTCTTGTCCTTCCACTTTGGCAGCTATTCGTTGGGTGGAAACGCTTCACCCTTCCCGTTCCTTTACCCTGTAGTGGCCCTAGACAGAATAATTGTATCTTTCCTATCTTCCAACCTACTTCTAGGTGTGCGCTGTTCCGGATTATAGCTTCTGGGAACCAAAGTGTACAGCAGGCTGATTGCTACATCAGTGCCTACAACAGCAGCTGTGGCTATAAAAGGCACAGGAGGGTTTTCCCATCAATCCAGTGGTTTCCTGTTGATGTGGGGTCTGTTTCCAAAGGCAATGCATAGACTGAGCCTGCCACTGGGGCATCTCAGGGGCTCCTTGGGCTGAGATTCTCAGAAAGGTCTAGGGAATTAAGCCTCCATCTCCCATTTGAAAGGGATTTGGGGGCCTAACTCCATTAGGTCATTTGGAAAATCCCTTCCGTGGTCTTGGAGTCCTACAGTTCTCACCAGTGCCAGGCTCCCCTGCCTCTGTCCAGGCCCTGATGTGTTCCCCAATGCGGAGCCAGCATGGCCATGGTTGGCACCACAGGCATCCTGCCCGTTGGTAGGTGGTAGCTGCTTCCTCTCACTGTAGGTTACCTGATGCCCTGAGTAAAAGGCCTGTGTGTAGCAGAGCTGCCTAAGGTAGCAGGGGCTGGCTGGGCAACTGTGCCCTGAGAACTAGCTCTCTGGGGACGTGCCCTTGTTACAGTAAGCTTTGGAGACATTCATTGTAGCAGGGCCACATGCAGGGTCCCTCCTTGGTGACCGTGTGACAGGCCCAGCCCCCGGGAACAGCCTCAGTTCTATGTGCGCCCTGGAAATCCCCCAGCTGGCTCTGCACAATCCCAGTGCCCGGCTGGTGAGTCGACTCTTTGTTTGCCCAACCACCCTGCCTGGTGCTGTAGGTTTGCTGATGATGGTCCCAGCTGGGCTTCGCCCATGTAAGGGCCATAAAGCTTTTCCTAGGGAAGTGTCCAGAGGTCATTGCTGGGGCTTGGTTCTTTGCATCCAGGCTGTGTGAACGCAATGGAGGTGGCTGGTTGGCAGAGGGTTATAAACACATGGACTATAAGGTCAGGAGGCACCGTTGTGATCATCTAGTCCGACCTCCTGCATATTGCAGGACGCTGACCCTCTCCCACCCACTCCTGTCCCAGACCCCTCCCCTCTGGCCGAGTCCCTGAAGTCCTCAAATCATGGATTAAAGATGTCAAGTTATAGAGATCCAGAGGGGTAGCTGTGTTAGTCTGTATACAGCCAAAAGAATGACAGTCCTGTAGCACCTTAAAGACTAACAAATTTCTGTGGGCATAAGCTGACGATGCATCTGACAAAGTGGGTTGTGGCCCACGAAAGCCTTAGTCTTTAAGGTGCTACAGGACTCTCGTTGTTTCTTTTAAGTTACAGAGAATTCATGGATTGTTCACTCTCTTCATACACAGTGATTGTGTAGCCAATACCAGGGGGAAAAATACCATGATACTGTGTGTATTGGTGCTGAATGTGAAGAGTGACAGAGCTGTCCTCAGCCACACTTTACTAGGCGTTGGACACAGCATGGGACCGTAACCACCCCCAGTAACTCTTTGTAGGTTATCTATGTATTTTCCACGTTAGAACTGAAATTTTCAATGGGAGTTTTCAACTCCATTTGAATGGGCACTGATTGGTTAAACCACAAGGCAGCTTTGAAAACCTCATGTTAAGTTGTTATCTCAGAGTCTCTGCATGATTTAATGAAAGCCACATTTATGGATGGCTTTGCTCAAGGCTGCCTTGACCTCCCTGTTTCTCAGGCTGTAGATGAGGGGGTTTAGCAGGGGAGTCATGACCGAGTAGCAAAGAGAGAGCAATTTTTTCAGGTCTCACAGTGTGTCACCTTTTGGTAGCAGGTAGACAATCATTAAGGCTCCATAGAAAACTGTTACCACGATGAGGTGAGAGGAGCAGGTGGAAAAAACCCTTTCTCTCTCGGTGGTGGAAGGGATTCTCAGGATGGTGGTGATGATACACACGTAGGATGTCAGGGTTAGCAGGAATGGAGGTAGGGTGAATAGACAGCCTAGACTGAAAACCATCAGTATGACCAGGTGAGCATCACTGCAGGAGAGTTCCATCAGTGGGATGGAGTCACAGTAGAAATGGTCGATTTCATTTGGGCCACAGAATTTTAACTGTGATAGGAATAAGACAAAGATGGTAATAGCCAGATAGCCATTTAACCAGAACCCAGCAGCCAACTGGAGACAAAACCTGGTATTCGTAAGAGTGGAATAGTGCAGGGGTTTACATATTGCTGAATACCGATCGTAAGACATCACTGCTAGGAGATGGCATTCAGTAGATGCCAGAAAACCAAAGACATACAGTTGTGCGAAGCAGGCACTGAGTGAAATGGTTCTGTCCCCAGTCAGGAGACAGGCCAGTGTCCTGGGCAGGATGGTGGAGGTGAAGCATGTCTCCAAGCAGGACAGGTACCCCAGGAGGAAGTACATGGGGGTGTGAAGGTGCCGATCAGTCACATTGAGCACCACGATAAGGGTGTTTGTGGCCACGGTTTCTCCAATCTGTGTCTGCCATGGGCTGAGTCCAGGAACAAGACAAAGTGTGCAATTACATCGGAAGAACATAATTAACTTTTTGCTCTGTTTTGTGAATTACTTCCTTAAATATTCATAAACTCCCCTTCCTCTCCTGACCACAGGCTGAAAAAAAGAAGGCTAACTGTCAATCTCTGAGAAAAGTGTCAGGAGGTGCAATTCGAGAACAGATTATTGGTACCCACACAGAGCATCGTCTGCCATATCAGATCAATAACTGCAGTTACAACAACCCATTTTTCTGCTAGCAGCGTACTGATGTGACAGATCAGAGCATTTGTTTATTAACTATCATTTTAGGAGTCAAAGTCAATAAATACATGTACTTACATTGTGCACTGAGATTTCCAGTGCAGTCTGGTGCCCTTAGGCAGTGATCCTCGGTTAGAAATAATTGTAGTCAGCATCTCAGTGTGCTGTAGGAAAAGGAACTTTTTTAACGCCATAACTAGAGATGCATTTATTCCCTAAATAAGAAAAGTGGTTTAAATTCTTTCTTCGTTCCTGGGGTGGTGATGGTGAGGTGCTGAATGACTTGCAATGTCGTTTCTGTTTCTCTTTGTTCACTTTGTAGCAGTAATAAAATAAAAATAAATAAAATAAAAAGAATAAAATAAACTAATGTGCAGGCCTAACTGGGGAATGTCCCTCCTCACTCCATAACGATTGTGGGATGAGAAATACAGGAACAAGACACTGGGGGAAAAGATGCTGCCCCTGCACTCAGAGTCTAGAACGAATGTGGCGTGTGTGATCTGAAGCAGTAAGACCCTATCTCCATTCACCACCCGATTGGCACACACTGAGCCAGACCCTCATCTGGTATAAATCAAGGTAGCTACGTTTGTGTGTCGGAGGAGGGGGGGCAGATTCCCAACTGAGAACCTGTCACAAGACGTGGATCTCAATCTCCATCTCTGTTAAACGGTGCTATGGATGCCTAGTGGCATGGGAAAGTGAGGCTAAAGCTGTTAATATTATCCTGTAGGAGAGCACAGAGTAGCTCTAAAACTTCTCTCGTTCACCCACAGAATTTGGTCCAATAAAAGCTATTACCTCACCCGCCTCGTCCCTCTCCTCCTCCCAAAGCACATTCATGCCCCTGTCTGGAAGGTGGGAGAGAAACGCTGTCCAGGAGTCGGTGCTCACCTGTCACCCCAGGGCAGCCCCAGCCTGAAGCAATGAGCTCCTACTTCTCCGGGTTAGATGCCAGGAGCCAGGATCTGCAGCTGAGCTTCTTGTGTCTCCTCTTCCTGCAGAAGCTGAGTTTTCTCAGTGCAGAGACCTGCAGGTCCCTGAATGGAGAAGCAGTTGCTGTGGTCTGTCTCTATAATGTGCTCTTCCCTCTCTATTTACAAAGTGCAGAGTTCACCTCATATTTGTTTCCTTCTCCACTGGAAACTGCTTCTCCCTTGATCCCCCTGTGACGGGGGAGAGCCGTGGGAGTTAGCACTGTGTTTTCCGTGCACACAGTACAAACAACTGTCCTGGCGCAACCAACCTCCCATAACTGAGGGAATTGCCTTTCTGCTCCCTGCAGAATGAGTCTGCCTGGCTCTGCAAGGCTTAAATCTAACTCAGCGCCTGTGGATTGCCTGCCTGGGCAGAGACTGATTCTCCTCAGTAATCTTGACTCATGTCAGTTGTTCCATTACCTCCAGTTAAACAACTACATGAGTAACAATGGCTAAGATCTCAGGGCTGCCAGACTGGGCGTTGAAGCAGTGCAGTTTAACAAACACACCGGAAACTGAATTTAAAGTGAATGTAATCCATAGTTTGCAAATGGAAGACTTGGTTGAAAGGAAATCTCTGTCAAACGCCCACCCCCAATGAAAATATTTCTCCCAAGAAACTTTGTTTTTGTTCATTACAAATGTTTAACAATCCTCTCCCCATTCTACTGAGCAATAGCAGAACTTCACGTCTTGTGGAGTCTGGTTAATATCTTAGGGCAACTTGTTTGTTTTTACACCATGTATGCCAGTCTTCGAACAGGGATGGCCACAAACAACATGCTGGGAACGCTCCTTTTAGGGGTCTGAGCCCATATGCCAAGAGCAGGATTTGCATGCAAGGACCTTCCCCCACACAATACTTTCAGCCCAGGAAACCCAGGGTGAAAGGGAGGTCATCACCAGCGAGTGGGAGCTAGGCAGGGTGCTTCTCCATATGACCTCTCTGTCGAGCGTCACTGTGCTGGTCTCTGATGCTGTTGCATCATGAACTAACTGGTCACATATTTTCAATGCAATAGCCCTCTGGTCTGTATCCTAATAACTAATGCAATAGTTTCTCTGTAGTTCCAGTGTCATTTCTGGGATGTGCTCTGTGGGTTGCCTGGCCATCTTGTGTGTTGGATTCTCATTTCTGAGAGATTCCTGCCTCTCCCAAAGGAACAAAAAACAAACCATTTGGAATGGGAAGGAAATGTCTAGCATTTCCAGTCCTGAGGCTGTGGGGTTACGCACAGTGCCCACTCTTTGGGAAACTCTGTTTTAGAGCAAACTTCTTCGGTTTTCTGATCTCTTTGATTTAGCCAAGGTTCATCCGAAGAGTCTCTGAGGAGTTCTCCAATCTGTACCTGCAAAAGTGCCTGAGAGATTGTAGGGATGACAGTCGGGAAGGATTTTCCCTAAATGTGGCCTTTTCATATTCAGCTCTTTTCGATCTACTTCCTGGTTCCAGAATGGAACCTGGACATTTGGAGGTTGCCTAAATAGTCTCCCCTACCCCTGGCCTTACTGACGCAAGGGATATGGAGTGGGACAAAGTATTCACACTTGCATCCTTCAATGGAAATATCGGAGGTGCTGAAAAGCAGCAGCAAATGCAGAGTCAGTGCAGAGGAGCTGTTCTAAGGTAACTAACCCGTGGGCACGTCATGGTTATTACTAAGCTGCAAAGCACCATTGTTTGGAATGTCAGCGACTGGATATTTACGTGGAGATCAGTCGTGTTCCGAGTTATCACAATTAATGACAACCAAAATTCTGGAAGGGACATGAAACCTCATGCTTCAGGGTTTGAGCCAATCTCTAAATATTAGAGATTAAGGGGAAAGCTCTATGGGGGGCAGATTATCCCAGATCTGCCTCCCGTGGGGTTTTTGCATCTTCTTTTAACCATCTGGCTCTGTCCACTGTCAGACAGGATATTGGACGAGATGGACCTTGTGTATGATCCACTCTGGCAATTCCTAAGTTCCTGCGGAAACAGGATACATAAAACTGGGGGCATTCAACTGAAGTTTTGGAATATTTGAATTAGATACTAGCAGAACAGGGCATATTTGACATCGTCTAGCGCAGTCCACAAGAGAACAGCCCTCCCACACTGAGTTGCTTAAATTATTTTGATATTGTTCACAGACCCATTCTGTTTCTACATCACACAATTCTCCATACACATACTTCCCAGAAGTTGGTCCACAAGCAGAAAGTTCTTATGTTTTTTAACCAACGTTTTCTCATATGAACCCAAATAAAATGGTTGTTTCAGCCTTTGGGCAACAAACCATTTTATTTATTTATTTTATTAATTACTAGTTTGATTGCAAAATTGATTGGGAAAACCTTATTCTCAACCCATTTTAGGCTTAGTTCATTTGTATGGTGATGGTTTTTGAACTTAGGCTGAAGTGGGCCCCTTATTACAATCTCCCAGCTGACTAATTATGCACCTCCAAAGCTTTTTCTTTTCTTTTTCTTTTTTTTTTGCAAACATTGCCCAGTGTGACTTATTGATTTCTTATAAAATAAAGGAAAAAAAAACCCATGGGGGGAAATACTTCATATCACTGACCTTTCCACATCACAGGGCGTTATCCTGTTCGGAAATCTATTGGTCAGCATTCCTGACCCTTCCTCATTTCTTCCAATTTGCCGCCTCCGAGTGTCAATTACACAGCATGAGAGTCTATTGCTCTGTTCTTAACCTCTGCTCTCTCCCAGACATTAGCTACAGTGGATGTTATAGCTGCCACTTTCCAATCTTGACGCTCTTGTGTCTCCATTGGTCATTATTCAGTATAACAGCCTATTTCTCATCTCTTAACATCTGCTACCATTTCACATTCCTTGTTCCACCATGGTACACTTTTCCTATCTGTAGGTAGTTTTGGTATCCTAAGAATAGCTAGGTTGGCTGGTTCTTATCCCCTTATTAACACAACTACAGAATTCCTCAATAGCTTCATTTATCCTTTGCTCATGCACATATTTCTCATTTTGGTTTCTAAAGATTTTCCAGTTGTTTACATAGCACAGACATCTTTCATAGCAAAGTTCTTTCCTCACCATTTACATGGATGCCATCTAATCTGTATTATACAGCTTTACCTCTTTCCTCTTCCCTCTGGTGGTCCCTTGGCAGTATGATTTCCTCTTTCCAGCCCTTCCATTTCTGCTGCTATTGATTTGTCCCTGGCACAGTGTCACCACACCTTTCCCCTTCCTTATGTCTTCTGCCCTCTAGATGGCTAAGAACATAACCTCTCATTTCTGACTTTCTGCTAGGCATGGTCTATTCCATATTATAGTGGCTAGGAAATGTTGGGTCCACTTTAATGGAACCAATGAGCCCAGAGAGCCAAAGGTGTTAACGTGACTGTGGACGTGCCCCTGTGAGGGGGGCAGTTTCCGGGGTTCTCCCTCTGGGTCCTTCTCATAGGGGGACCACCCCTCCTGGATATCCCCTGCCGGGAAGAGTCTCAAGACCTTTAACCGGGCGAACAAGCAATCTTTCACCCTGGCCCTTGGCGGGGAGGGCGAACCAGCCGTCACTAGTCTTCGGCCAGGGCAGTCAGTAATTTAGCATTTGGGGCTGGAGAAGGAGGCCGTATTGCGCGAGCGTGCCAAGCCCATAGAGGGGTGAGCAGTGGTCTGGGTCCAGCCCTTAAGCAGGGCCAGGCAGGTAAGGCGGGAGAGGCTCTAGCGATAGCCGCTATCCACCCTGGCTCAGGGTGAGGGAAGGGGACGCAGGCCCACCCGTCTCCACTGCGTCCCAGCCCAGGGCCCTGTCAGTGACGGGAGGTCCTGTCACTGGGTCGGCGGGGCTCCAGCCAAAATACGCTGAGTCGCTTGGAGCCACCACTCAGCCGTACCACTGTCAGCTTCCCTTGGCTGCTTCCTCCCACCCCGGTTTAAAGTACCTTTGCTCCGTCGCCTGCCTCTGGAGTCCTGGGTTTGATGGTGGGCGGGAGTCCCACGAATCCCTCTTGGTCAACTGGCTGCAGCTCCGGAAACTCCATGGGCTCCCACCTGAGCAAAGATCTTCAATAGTTCCACAGCCACCGCCTGCGTCGTGGCGCTCCGGAGCGGGATGGCCTCTGGGAAGTGGGTTGCGTAATCCATTATGACCAGGATGTACCAGAAGCCCGCAGCACTCCGGGGGAGGGGTCCCACGAGGTCCATTGCAACCCTCTCGAAGGGCGTTCTGACCATGGGAAGAGGTATGAGGGGAGCTCGTGGTATGCCCAGGGGAGCCGCCAGTTGGCACTCAGGGCAAGAGGCACAATAGTCCTTCAACTCTTGCCTAATCCCAGGCCAATAGAAGCGGGCCAAGATCCGGGTGAGGGTTTTGTCCAGGCCCAGGTGGCCGGCCGCAGGAACATCATGGGCCAGTCTGAGCACGGCCCGCCGGTGGAGTCGTGGTACCACAAGTTGGGCTCAGGGTTCCCAGGTCCATGGATCACGCTCCACGTGGATAAGACCAGCCGCTCCCCCTCGGCGTGGGTCTCTGGTCTGGTTCTAGTTGGGAACCTCAGGGGAGAGGCGTCCCTCTCCCTCGCCCGTCCCCGCCTGACTGAGCATTTTTAGAGGCTTGGCTCCGCCCCCCTGCTTCCGGACAGGTGGTGTCCATGGGGTTTCTGAGCCCACCCTCCTGCTTCAGGCCAGGGGCTGTCCTTCTGGACTCTACCAGCCAGGGTGGGTTTGGCTCCCCCTCTGGGTCCTTCTCAGAGGGGGACCACACCTCCCGGCCACAGTGACCCTGCCACTGTACATCATGAAATAGTTAAATATGGGTTGGAGTTTGGAATGCTTCATCTCATGGCAAGCACATTAGAAAATTCATGCAAAATTCTGGAAAAGATTAGTATACAAGACATAAAGGATTTGGATTCAGGAATTGAGTGGTTATACAAAACAATCTACATTAAAACTTACCTAAGTGCTGTTTTCAGAGACAGGCTATTGGTTTGAATGCCTTCTTTTGTCAGAGTCCTTACTGGGGAAGGTGGAGTTAGCTGTGGTCTTGGATTTTTACTCAGCTGTGAATTTTGTGGTCACTTTTCCTGCTTGTGACAAAACAGACAGAATAGGGGAGAAGAGAGAGGATAGCAAAGATGTGGGAATATGGCTTTTTATTGACATTCATGGGATTTGAGGCAGCTGGTCCATGGACAAATGCTTTGGGCTGCCAAGTTGGATGTGAGTGCTCTTGCTCTCTCTGGGTTCAATTCCCCAGTCTGGGACATCTCTTCTTGGTCTGGGCAGGGTCTTCTATTTCACTGGTCATTCTGAGGCTGGGCAGGGCTGGATGGCCGCCTCCTTGTGCCAATGTCTTGCGATGCAGTTGGACTCAGAATCTGGTCAAAAGAGATGGACAGTGAAATGCAGTAAAGTTGGGGGAGGGAGGGCATAAAGAAAACAGGCCACATGAATTCAGAGCCACCTGGATCGCTTCATGAGCAGAGGGCAAACAAATAGTATGTGTTTTAATACAGCTAAATGTAAACGTAGGCATCTAGGAAAAAAGAACATGGGACAAACGTGTAAGGTCCGGCATTCTGTCCTGGGAAGCAGTGATTCTCCACCACTGTCAATTTTAAAATCAAAATTGTGTATTTTGATAGTTCTGCTCTCGTTGAAAAGGAATTATTTTGGGAACGCTGCATGGCCTGTGTTCTGCAGACTATATGATCTCAGTCATCGCCTATGGCCTTGGTATCTATAAATTATCTCTAGGAACAGCTTCCAGGGGGATGTGAGAGCTTCTCCATCATTTTTAATAAAGTTTGGATATCTTTCTGAAAGGTACCCTTGTTTTCACCGTAGCTTTCTGGGATTCATTCAGGAATCACTAGCTGAGGTTCCAAAGATGCCTTTGAAGGAGGTGATTACCCTAATGGCCTCTTCTGGTCTTAAAATGTTTGAATCTATGAACAGTTCACTGAAAGCAATAGTCCATATTCCCCTCTAACTTAAACTGGTGTAAAAGAGAAGTCATGTAGTTGAGGTGAATAGTTTCAAGTAAGTGTAAACCTCATCTAGGTAAGAAATGTTAGGCTCTTTATCACATATGTGTCATGATTGATGGAGTTCTGATGTGTCTTAAAGTGTCATTATTTGGGATTATTATATAATTTGTTATGGAACAGTAATTTTGTGTGAAGCTTTTCACATTCTTGTGTATTCTATAAAGTAATAATGATACCCTGAACAAAGTCCTTTCAAATCATTGTATTTGCTATCCATATAAACACTGACTACACTGTTAATAAACATAACATAATGTTTACCAACCAAACTGACTTGGATTTTAAAGTGAAGTTAAGGTTTTAAATGGGAGTTAGAAGTCCAATTCCAAGTTCCTGTTATTAGTCACTAAATGCATGACCTTGCACTTTCCACTATTAAATTTCATCCTATTTCTATTACTCCAGTTTACAAGGTCATCCAGATCTTGTTGTATGATGTCCCGATCCTTCTCTGTATTAGCAATACCTCCCAACTTTGTGTCATCTGCAAACCTTATTAGCGCACACTCACTTTTAGTGCCAAGGTCAGTAATAAAAAGGTTGAATAAGGTAATTGGGGTTGGTCCTGCTTTGAGCGGGGTGTTGAACTAGATGACCTCCTGAGGTCTCTTCCAACCCTAATCTTCTATGATTCCTGGCTCTAATTATAGGGTATTGAGAAGGGTCCCCAAGACTCAATTCCGGTGCCCCTATACACGCATAGACAAAAGCAGCTTTTCTCAAGATTAGAAATTCTAGTGATGTGTTTTGCACAGACCTAAGGACAAAACCATGGCCAAAATGTCCTGAATTGCTAGACTTTTAGCATATAGTGCATGGCACGCACTGCCTCTTCATAGAAGGAAATTTGAGAACCGTGTTCAAAAAAGAGTTTATTTCCATGCAGAACGTAATGCTTAGGAGCCAAACAGATTGTGCTGAACACAGGCAGAAAAAGATTGGAGTTCATAGACTCCAAGGCCAGAAGGGATCATCTTGTCTGAACTCCTGTATAACACAGGCCAGAGAAGATCCCAAAAATAATTCCTACTGAACGGTCACTGTGACTGAGCCGCTGTCATAGCCATTGTCCTGCTGTTAGTTCAACTCCCAATGGGGGTGGCAATTTGAAAAAAAGAAGGTGGCAGTGTGTCTTGCTGCAATCTGCCTCTGTCATAGCGATTCTTTACTTTGTTTTTTTAAAATTTTCCGCTGGGCCCATATCAAAAGGTTTAGTTTTTTAAATAAAACTGAAATGTTTTGGGTCAGGCCAGCTCAACATTAACCTGCATTTCCCTGAGTTGCTGCTGTACTTCCTGGAACCTGTAGTCTGGTTGTCTCATGCCTTCATTTTCCCCAAAGGGACAGGCCTTCTGGCCAGACTACATCTCCCATGATGCACTACAATGTCCCTCTTGCTGAGCTGACAAGATGCATCATGGAGCACCATGACCACAGTTCTTCATTCCTTGAAAAGTTTCAATATTTGGACTTTCTTTCCTGATTCAGGATGAAAAGAGAGAGTCTCATAGGATGGAAATTTCAATTTTCAATCAGTCCTAATCCATATGCCCTAGAGTATTGTTGTTATTGGCTGAGACTGTCAAAAGAGCCTAATGGAATGAACGAACCAGTTTCAATTGGATTTAGGCACTTAATACATCGAGTCATAGATTTCAAGGCCAGAAGGGACCATTGTGATCACCTGGTCTGACCCCCTGTGAAACACAGGCCAGAGAACTGCTTCAAAATAAATCCTGGAGCAGATTTTTTTTTAGAAAAAAAAATCCAGGCTTGATTTAAAAGCTGTTGATGGAAAAACCACTACAACTTAAGTTGTTCCAATGGTTAACATCACTGGTGAAGATGCACACCTTCTTTCCAGTCTGCATTTGTATAGCTCAACCTCCAGCCATTAGATCTTGGTAGACCTTTCTCTGCTAAATCGGCTCTATTGAGCTCCTTTGAATATCCCAGTCATAATACATTTTTTTTTTTAAATTACAGTAGAACCAGGAGGTTTCAACCCAGACCAGGGCCCTGTTGTGCTGGGAGCTGTACCATCACATGGTTAGAGACAGTCCCTACCCCAAACCAAAGACATTTAGTCATGCATGTGCCTGGCTTTGTTTTGCTTCCAGAAGCATGGGGAGAACGTTATAGGGAGTAACACAGACACAAGTGTGCTCTACTCTGGTGGTAGGCAGAAAGGAGGGTCCAGTGGTTAGGATGTGTGCTTTCAAGCTGGGGGACCAGTGTGTCTTTCCCTACTGTCCTATGGACTTCTTGTATGACCTTGAGTAAGCCATTTAAGAACCCAGTTGGGCTTTCCAAAGTAGCCAGGTGTGACACACTGCGCCCCCATGTACACCCTTATGGTGTGATTTTGTATTATTCATGTTCACCCTTCTAGTGTAATCATGTATTGTTAAATGCAAAGTATGTCATGTGAGACTTTTCTGGAATGCTCATGGCATAATGAACATTATTGTTCTAGTAACATGTCTGTTGCATTGTCATGTATATGGTTATTAGGCTTCTCTATGTAATATTCCCAAACATGCATCTCATGGCTTGAGGCAGATCTAGGTAAAACTCTACAGAGCTGAGGAGCAATTTGTGCCTTATTAGGACTAGTATAGAACAATCCAGCTCAGCATTCCAGGAGCAAAGGACTGGCCTGGACATCAACAAATGAATCAACAAGGAACTTAATAAATGTGTTTGTTTGTTTTATCTAAAGCAGTGCATGTGGTTCGAGGTGTGTTAGAGGCTCCATTGGAAGTGAAAAGTTTGGTGCATAACAATTTCTTTGATAAACCGATGAACATATAAGCTTGCAGTGTTCAGTGGTAAACACTGAACATTGTAAGATAGCAGTTCCTGGGGTTGCATCTGGGACAGGGGGTGTCTGCTGGGGTCATACCAGTGCATGATCCCAAGAGTGGCTGGCCAGAAGTGCTCACTCACTTAGTTGAGAGCAGCGTGCCTGATGCATGCTGTACATGGGCTGACCCAGGAGCAGGGATTCACACTGCAGAGTAGGGTAAGATGGGCTCCAGGAGTGAGGGATGGGGGTGACCCAGCAAAACACCAGTCCACACTGCAGAGTAGAACAACACAGCAGGTGCCTAAAACTCATGGAAATCAATTGATATTAGGCGCCTCGGTGCTGCTGAAAATCCTCCAAGGCAAGTACAGACCTTTAAAAATCTGGCGCTTAGTGCCAGATTTTAAAGGTATTTTCCCATGTGAGTTAGGCACCTAAATACCTTCCAAAATCTGGCCCTTAGGCTCTCTGTGCCTCTGTTCCCCAACCATAAACTGGGAGGAATAGCATTTTCCTCTCTCACAGGGGTGTTGGAAGGATAAAAACGGTGACAAATTCAGAGGCAATTGTAATGGGGGCATAGGTCCTTAGGACAGATAGATAGATAGATAGATCACAAACTGTACTGACAGATCTTCTGGCTGTTTGTCAGAGGATGAGAATGGGTTATGGGATGGATCAATTGATGATGACATGTTCTGTTCCATCCCTCTGAAGCACCAGGCATTGGCCACTGTCGGAAGACAGGATATTGGGCCAGATGGACCATTGTTCAGACCCAGTGTGACCTTTCTTGTGTTTTTATCTTAAATAACTTTTGTGGCAATGTACTCTCCATCTCCCTTTGCAATTAGATCTTTCACTGCAGTACTAATTTTGTTCTTCTTGAATGTAAAAATAACTCTATTTTTTTCCTTCCCAGTAATTAATATTCCCACCAGCAGAATTGTCAAGAGAGATGTCACCTTCTCCCATAAAGGATAAATAATGCACCAGAAGAGACAATTGCTTTTTGTGCTGCTGGACTCAATGTAGACTGCCTCATACCAAGCAGAGCAGGTGAACCAGGGGACATGCAGGTACCGTTACTTTCAGCAGTGAAGCACAACAAGTGGTTAGAGACAGATGATGGGATATGGGGACCAAAACCTGGCCCCTGAAATGCTGAGTGAAGCAATCACGTCAGAGTTCTGTTACGAACTGAACTCTACCTTAGAGGTAAAGCAGCTCTTTTGCAATCTTATTGCCATGATCAGATTTAAAGAAGGGAAAGACCTGCCTGGTCACCTTGTCCATCATCTCTGCTCGATGCGGAATTTTACCCTTCAGTGTGGGGACCTACTTCAACGCAGCATGGAGAGGGTTAGTGAGATAATGTTGGTGAAGTGCTTTGGTAATGACAACTGTGGGATTTTTAGGGTGCAGGATATTATTAATTGTTCATTATTAAGATGACTTTGTTGTATTTTTCACAGCTTTCTCATGTATATCTTTAAATCACTTCAGAGGAGATGATTTTCTCTCTTTCCTTGGGACATTGTCATGTAGGATAGCTCATTGTTAGTAATTGTATCCTCTCCCATCTGCGTAGCTCCACTTGTAAGCCTCTTTCTAAATAGGATGCATCCTCCCTTTCCTACCTCAATATATCTAAGATGAATATCTATGAAACAGCCTTTTTTTGTGCAGCACAGACACACCGTATAACTCATTTTTGTCACCCATTTTTTTATCCATATTAAACACTATTTGTTAGCAGATATAAGCCTCTCTGTCACACAGGGTGAATGTTGGATCAACAAAAATATTTTCTGTTTCGCAGTTGAAATAATAATCTCGGTTTTCACACTTCATTCCTGTTTGAATATTTGGGTCACCTGCAGGAGTCTTTAATGAGTGGTATTAATTAATATTTTTCCACAGGTAATATTATTTGTTTGCTTTGCTTTCCCCCTAAAATCCTCAATACTGTAATTATCTCTCAATATTAAACTAGAAAGGCTCTGACTACACCAGAATAAATCACACTGTTATTATCTGGTATGTCAGGAATTGGGACCGAGAAGTTATGACGAAAACTTGTCAGTTTAACTACCTACATACCTGCTAAAAATAATCTCTCTGTCTCTTTCTCTGTCTCCATACTATCTATCTATCTATCTATCTATCTATCTATCTATCTATCTATCTATCTATCTATCTATCTATCTATCACAGTGCTATCTAAGCACCTTATCCAATTTTCCATGGCATTAATCAATTTTTCAGATTGATATTCTGCCTAACCTGATAGAAAATTTGTTCCAGGCAAAATATCTCCTTAGGCTGCTGTTAGAAATAATCAAAAAGTTATATCGGATGTGGACTGGGGACACAGAAACCTTTATTGCCTGCTCGTTCCACCTCGACACTGCGAGTGAGTGACGAGGTGGTTACTTAACAATTCTTTTATCCATACCAGTATGTAAATGTATACATTTCCAGCAACTCCCCATAGACCTTTATTTGGTTACATTGACACCTAAAATGAATATTAACAACTACATAAGGAATATAACTATACCCACCCCTGTTTCTTGTTTCAAAAATGTCATCCTCAGTCTTTACCATTTTCCAAACACCTCCAGCTTTAAGAATTATAATTAGTGTCTAATTTTCTATTCTTTTTCTTGGTGGTGGTTGGAAATTCAAAGAGTGACACATGTTAGAGATCACTTAAATTCTGAGCATTTTCAAATCAATCTGATATAATGGCATAGGCACAATGTCAGGGATCCTTAAATCCAAAGGACAGTTTCTGTGAATTCTTCCTGCCACACGTTGATATTTTTCTGTTACCAAATTCTTAATATTAAATGAAAAGGATGAACATAATGGTCTTCCTTTTCATAAACGGTGCACCTCTACATTTTAATGTTGTGCTTCTAAATGCATTTGGAAAGGAAAGCACCATTGGAGTTCAAGTCATTAATGTCCAGATGAACTTGGCTAGCTGGGAATGCCGGGGTGAGAGTTTTACTCTGAAAGGATTGACATTCAAGGAAGGTTGAAATAGCTGCATCTAGATCTGGTGAAAAATGCTGTTTTTGCTATAAAAATTCGGGTGAAATCTTCTTGAAAAAGAATCTATTTTCAATTTATTTTGATGAAACAAAAATGATTTTTTTTTGTTTGGTGTTTACATTTTGAGGATTCCCCCCCCCCCCCCACTACTTTTCCCATTTTGCTGGAAAAGTAGAGTGCCCCCGTCAAAAAAAAAGCCTGATTTAATTTTCATTAAATTTTCAAACCCTGCAGAAAAGACAGAGGCTTCCTGTTCACTGTGGATAAAGGATGAAAGAGTCATTTTGCAAGATGGAGAAAAAAGAGAGAAGGAAAGAAAGTGACTCTAGACCTGTTCAATAGTTTGAGGGTGGGGTGTGCGGGCAGGTGCTGGATGCAGTGGGATGTGGGGGTGAGTGGACTCGCTAGAGGTAGTGGCCAGAGTGTTGGGGGGCAAGGGGTCTGTTTGTGAAGGCTGGCCAAAGTGGAGGGGATCAAGCTGGGGGGTTACTGACCTGAATGGAGGGGCTGAAGTGACTGGGGAGGCAGAACAGAGTAGGGGGCAAACAGATCTGGCTGGAGTGTGCGGTGGGTTGAGGGGTCCAGCTATGTGGGCTGGCCAGAGTGAGAGGCAAGGGGTCAGGCCGCAGGGGCTGGTGAGATAAGTGGGGCAAGGGTACTAACTACAGGGCTGATAAAGTGAGGGGGGCAAAGGGGCTGCCTGGAGGGGCTGGCCAGATTGTGGGGGGTGAGGGCCCTGGCAAGGTGGGCTGGTCTGGCCTGACTAGGGGGTGAGGATGGGGCTGGCTGGAGGGGTCAGCCTAGTGTGCAGGGGGCCAGAGGTATGAATGGAGGGCTGTCTGGTTGTGAGAGGGGCTGGTCCAGAATATAAAAGAAATATCAATTAAATTCAAAGAATATATTTGTAAAACGTTTCAAAGCTTATCAAATACACTTTAAAAGTTTTAAAAAATAGTAAATATATATATTTTTTTGGAAAAAAGTAAAATCTGAAATGGAACCAACACCTGTGGGGTGAGAGTCCCTCATCGCATGTCAGGAGCTTCCGATAGCCCCATCCTGGGGGCAGAGAGATGGGGGCAAACAGCAGTCTCACTCCGGCCACGCGGCCTTCCCAGCCTAGGAGTGAGGGGCGGCCCCCTCCTGGGCTCCCAGAGCCAAGACAAAGCCCGGGGGGAACCACTCCCATTTACACTTGCCAGACACAAGGCTCTTGCTCTTGTTGTACAGGAGCTAGGAGATCCCAGGAAGAGTTCAAATAAAACTAAACTTAGCATAAGCCCTTATTTACGCCATCCATTATGCTGAAGGTCATACAGCAGGTCAATGGCAGAGCCAAGAACAGAACCCAGGTGTCCTGATTGTCACTGACCCGCACTTCACAGACACAAAGTCACAGAGGGAAACGATACAACACAGAAGTAGCTGAGCGATGCCGGGTCGTGGCTCAGATCTTTACAGGTGTGAACTGACCCAGCTTCCAAGACATGTGCGGATTGACATCAGTGGGATAACGCACCAGACTAGTCATCTCATTCTCCACAGCGAGGAGCCCTCCCAGACCCTGCTCAGTGGATGTGATCAGGGCTGTGCTCTGACAGTCACATCATCAGTTATTATGGAGAGAGGAATCAGGGTCACTCCCTCGGTCACTCTAATCCTCACCGTTGCCCTTCTCCTTCCCTCCTCAGGCAGGACACAATGTGCTGAGGAAGCAAATGTCCAACCGAACCACCGTGACCGAGTTTCTTCTCCTGGGATTCTCTGAGGTGCGGGAGCTGCAGATTTTGCACTTTGTGGTGTTTCTAGTGCTTTACCTAGCAGCCCTGATGGGGAACCTTCTCATTGTCACAGCCATGGCCCTCGACCGCCACCTTCACACACCCCTGTACTTCTTCCTGATGAACATGTCCATTATAGACATTGGCTCCATCTCTGTCACCATTCCCAAATCCATGGCCAATTCCCTCATGAACACCAGGTCAATTTCTTACTCTGGATGTGTCACCCAAGTCTTTTTCCTCATTTTCTTAGTGGGAGCAGATTTTTTCCTTCTCACTATCATGGCGTACGATCGCTACATTGCCATCTGCCAGCCATTGCACTACGAGAGAGTGATGAACAGGGGAGCTTGTGTCCAAATGGTAGCCGGGGTCTGGGCCAGCGGTATTCTCTTTGCTGCCTTGCACACCGGGAACACATTTGCATTATCCTTCTGCAGAGGCAACAAGGTGGATCAGTTCTTCTGTGAAATTCCCCAGCTACTCAAGCTTACCTGCTCTGACTCCTACCTCAGTGAAACGGGGGTCAGTCTCTTTAGTGTGGGCTTAGCCTTATGCTGCTTTGTTTTTATAATTGTGTCATACATTCAGATCATCAGCACAGTGCTGAGAATCCCCTCAGAGAAGGGCCGGCACAGAGCCTTCTCCACCTGCCTTCCTCACCTCACTGTGCTCTTCTTGTTAGTATGCACTGGTGGCTTTGCCTACCTGAAACCCCTCTCCAGCACGACGTCACAGATGGATCTCGTGGTGGCTGTTTTCTATTCCGTGCTGCCTCCAGTGATGAATCCCATCATCTATAGCATGAGAAACAAAGAGATCAAAGCTGCCCTGAGGAAACTGACAGGGTGGTGGTTATCCACTAAGGATTAAAGGTCCATCTTCCTCCTTTGAGTGTGATTTCATTCTGTGTCTGTATAGAAATGTAATCAATAGGTGACAGAAGTGTCTCTGTGAGAACGTGTTTTGCAATCTCCTTACATGCAAAGGGGTATTTACACTGACAAAACTGCAGACAAATTCAAGTCAATGGAGTTACTGTAGATTTACACAAGTGTAAGTAAAATCAGAATCTATCTATCTATCTCCATGTCTATCTTAGGTTTGTGTACTGCCACCCATCCCCAGGCTATCTGAACACCTTCCATATTAAATCAGTAGTCAGATCAAAGTCTAGTGGACTGTGTGAGATGTCTGGGTCTTTTCCTTTTGGGTGTATAACATCTGCTTGAGGTATGATGGCTGTTGGTTTAGTGTTTGCTCATGTAACTCAGTGGGCTATGACGGTATGAAATGTCATATCTGTGGATTTATTGACAAGCCGATGGCACAAGTCCGCTCTTTCTCAATAGCAACATGTTGTGCTGCATTCCAGACAGCTGCCCTGCCTGGGACATGTGTTTGACACCTTGCTGAAGGACCACCACTGACAGCCATCAACACTAGTCTTTGGGGTCATTGATTTTTACAGTCTCTGAATGATTTCCCTTCCCCCCTCCAGGGAAAATGATCCGATAGCAGATAGAACAACACAATTTGAACCCATGTCACAGAGACAGGGGCCTGGTGAACAGGGCGTTTTTGCTTTGTGCAGGGAGGGGCTGAGTGTAAGGGGACCGTGGGTCGTCTTAGTGGGCCATCTCTCAGTACCAAAGGACAGGGAAGGGAGGGTGAGAAATCAAAGCCCTGAGATGGACAGCCCCCAGGGCCAGTGCAGAAAGGCCAATGTTCCAGATCATCCTGATTGACAGGGCAGGCAGGCCAATGTGGTGGTTGGGGGGGGGGGACTGTCCTCTGTGTGAGCTAGAGCTGCCTGCAGAAAGCAGGGCCAAGCAGAGAACAAAATGGCACCTGAGACATGGGAGCCAAGGGCTGGGAGGTCAGAGAAGAAGCCCAGGGAGCTGATCTGAGCAGACCCACAGCAGCAGAACCAGAGGGGCCCGAGGTGCAGCCCAGAGAGCCAAGCTGAGATGAAACATGTTGAAGCAGGGTGGGGTGGAGCTGGGACTGGAGCCATCTGGTACCTGGTGCGGCGAACATCTGGAGAGAGCGAGGGGGATCCTGGACACAACTGAGAATTGAAGCCAGTTCTCCTGAGTCTCAGGCCACTGCCGGCCATGAGATAAATGCCAGTGGAGAGAAGAAAATTATAGGACCTGCAATTGTCAAAAGGGGCTGAAGGGAGCAGATGAAATTCCGGGGGATCTGGGCACCCAAATCCTTTCAGCCCCTTTGAAAATTGCACCCATAATAGAGAGGATGTTTGATCAGCTTTATTTGGAAAAAAACAATTTTACAAAGGACAAATGTCTGCCCTGTTGCTTTCCTGCATGTAGGAAAACCGGCAGTGCAGAATACAGGCAAAGAGCTCAGGAGGGGATGCATGCAGGCTGACAATCTGGTGGTTCACCCTGCCCCAAACAGAGACTTCCAAGTACTTGGGTGTGTTGACTTCAGGGGAATTCCCACGCCTTGTGGAAAAGCACTGAAATGCTCTGCGAAGTTCTCATTGGCTGCAAAAGTTCAAGGGGTCCATTACACTATATTCATCCTCAGTCTAAATCCATGGACTTTATTCATCATGGCTGGCTAACTGGCCATCAGGTCCCTAAGTCACTTTTGAAAATGGGAGTCTTTTAGGGGCAGATTTTTAAAGGTCGTTAGGTACCTAAAAATGCAGATGGGCACCTCAATGGGGTTTTCAAAAGAACTTAGGCACTTAATTCTCCTTTAAATCAATGGGATTTGGGTGCTTAACTTTACGTAGGCACTTTTGAAAATCTCACAAGGCATCTAGGTGTCTTCAAACACCTACATAGCTTTTAACAATGACCCTAAGGCCAGGTCTACACTGCAGTATAAGCCTCGGGTTTGAATTTAGACTCAAGCGTAATCCTTCATCCATCTGCACACAGGTGTTGGGAAACCAGGCCTTGGACTCAGGGCCCCAGAACCCCATGCGGTGGAGAGTCCAAATCTGAGTGAATCCAGGAACCAGTGTTCAAGCCCTATTGCTTTGAAGTCTAGATACAGCCCCCCACTGGATTTGTAGACTGGGAGTCCGCCAAAAGTATCCCACAATCCAAAAGTCAATTTCTTTTGTCCGCTGGACAGTCCAGTTTGATTGACCACTCAAGTTTTCCCACATGCACCATAAGCATAGGGCTAGAGTGGCCCCATTTTGGAAGGGCACTAGAAAGTCTGGGATATGGGAGGTTGAATTCAGGCACAGATAATGCATGGTAGATGCTGAAGCCACACTTTGGGACTAGGGTTCGACAAACTAAACCTGGAGCTGCAAATGAATGTAGATGCTCAAGCCCTAGGTTAACTAACCCAGGGTCTGCTAACTCAAGTTCTGCTATCCCTGAGCTTACACTGTAGTGTAGACAGACCCTAAGTGACTTTGGCACCTAAATTCCATGTTCATTCCATGTTCCATGTTTGTCCCTTCACAAGAAAGGTTCCTATTTCGTGCACGAGCCAGTGATGAAAATGAGAAGTTTTAGATTGTGATTTGCTTTGGAGAGGTAACGCATGCACAGATGTGAAATGAGACCCTTGGTATCAAAACCCCAAGGGGAGGATGTAGGCAGAGTTTAAAAAAAAAAATAACCCTGGGACTAAGGTAACTAAACAAAACTCCAGTTGAAGAGATGGGCCTGATTCACCTCTGTACATCAGGACAATTTCTCTTCTGCTCTTGCTCTCATACATGTCAAGCCCCACCTCTTCCTCATTTGCTCTCCCATTTAAATTATCCTTACTTTAAAGATAATTAATTTAATTTATCTTTACTTCTGTCATTCGAAACATAGGAAAAATCATTAGATAGATAGATAGATAGATAGATAGAGCGTAATGTGGTTGCAATATCTAACAGTTTTGAGAATTTATGAATAACCAGTATAAGGCGTACCAAGCGTACCGTACTCCCGATTCTATGCCTACACTTCACATTCTTGAGTGACATGGAAAATTTCTTGGGGCCTGGTAATTTTTAATTCTTGTTTCTTTTGGTGCTGGATGTTGATGAGTGTGAAAGGTGCATTTGCTCTGTTCTTCCTCCATTTGCTTTAATATAATACAAATGAAAACCCTAAAGAAAAGACAGGTCTTTCTGTTCCATTTTGGATAATGATGAAAGAGTCATTTGGCCAGAGGGAGAGAGGGGAAAGAAAGAAAGAGCAAATCACTCTAGGCCTGTTCAATAGTGCGAGGAGTCTGGCTGTGGGTGTCGGGCAGGTGCTGGATGCAGAGGAGTGGGGGACAAGAGTTCTGGCTGCAGGGGGTGTGGCCAGAGTGTGTCGGGGGACAAGGGGTCCAGCAGCAGAGACTGGCCAGACTGAGAGGGAGGGGACGCAGCTGGGAGAGACTGGCCAGTATAGGGGCTGAAGGGTCTGGTTGCAGGGGCTGATAAGGTGGAGGCACAGGGGTCTGGCTGGTGTGGGGGGATAATGAGGGGCTTGGCTGGAAGGACTGGCCAGATTGTGGGGATGAGCGGCCTAGCTAGACGGTCTGGTCTGGCCTGACTAGGGGGTGGAGATGGGTCTGACTGGAGAAGGCCAGCCTAGAATGTGGGGGGCCGGGGGCCTGGTGGTAGGGGCTGGCTGGTGGGGGAGGGGGGATGTCAGAGTGCCTGGTGGGAGGAGGGGCCAGAATATAAAAGAAATATAAAGTAAAAAATAATATTTTTTTCTAAAGAGTTGTGAAATATATATACACTAGAGTTTAAAACTTAACATACAGAATTAAAAAAATTGTACAATCTTCAACTGAACCAACACCTGGCGGGTGTGTCAATGGGACTTGTGCTCCCCCATCACACGTCAGGAGCTTCCAAGTGCCCCCGGAGCTGGGCTAACAGCAGTCTCACTCCGGCCATGCGGCCATCCCAGCCTGGGAGTGAGGGGCGGCCCCCTCCTGGGCTCCCAGACCCACAGACAAAGCCCAGGGGAACCACTCCCATTTACACTTGCCGGACACAAGGCTCTTGCTCTTGTTGTACAGGAGGCTAGGTGACCCCCTATTGTACAATGAGCAATAAGGGGAACACCCCGCACTCCAGGGACGAGGTAGCTGGCGGACAGACCCCGCAAGAGCGGAGGATGTCGGCAGGCACGACTCTGCCTTTGATGGAGCCGTCCCCACTTGAGCAAGCGAGACTCTCCGCAACCTCCAGGCACCTCTTCCGCCAGTGGATGGTGACCCTGGCTAGGGGAGAGACCCCCGGATAGAGCGAGAGAGAGACAGGGTGTCCCTCAGCTGGGCCGCCCGGGGCGAAATTCAGCCCAGCTGCAGCTGGGTACAAGGTCCAGAGGTGGAGAGGGGAAGGAGAGAAAGAGCCGGGCTGGGGCAGGGATCAGTTCTTTGGGTGTTTCAATAAATATTCAGGCCTGACCCTCAGGCGGCATACATCAATTTGCACCAGTCCGTCAGCTAACTTTCATTTTTCTCGGTGCTTGAATAGGAACAAGGGAGAGAACATATTCAGTAGAGCTGGATGAAACTTTTTTCAAATTATTTTTTTCATTCAAAATGATTTTTTCAAAATTGAAAATCTCCATAGAAAGTATTCATTAAAATAAATATTCCCTTTTCCAGTCACAGTAGGCAATGGAAAAATGTTGCCTTTTTTGAGTGAGGTGAGTTGTTCTCAATTTGGGGTGCATGTGTTTGTCTGGGGCTGTTTTGGAGATTTTTTGAAGGAAGTATTTCATTTTTCTGGCATTTTTGTCCTTCTTCCCTCACTCGTGCAGACACAAAAGGGAGAGGAGGAAAAAAAAGAAAAATGAAAAGGGGGGGGTAGAGAAAGAAAAATGAAACCAAACAAAACTGGAACATTTGGAAATAATAAATAAAAACTTTGGAAAACCAAATATTTTCAATAAAAACTGCCAAATCATTTCTTTTAAAAAACTTGCAAAATTAAAATGATTCCAAAATTTCATTTTTTTTTTTACCCACAGAATTTGTTTTTCTTTATTTTAAGAGCAGTTCTACTCAGGAAATTGCTGCATGTGCAGATTGCTGGAATGGGTTACCTAGGGAGGTGGTGGAATCTCCTTCTTTAGAGGTTTTTAAACTGTGGCTTGACAAAGCCCTGGCTCGGATGATTTCGCTGAGGTTAGTCCTGCTTTGAGCAGGGGGTTGGACTAGATGGCTAGATGAGCTAGAATCCAGAATAAATGGCAGCATTCATCTAGGGTTTTAATTTTGACCAAAAAAATTCCAAGCCAGATTATTACATTTTAATATGATTTATTTTCACCATGTACATATTAGCATGCATTAAGCAGAAATATTGTAGCAGTTATGCAGCCTAAATTGGCCTGTACATTTCTTATAATCCTGTCCACTTATACTAAGTATCCCATAACACCTTGCATTTGCTGAAGTAAATTTTGGCTTAAGTAAATAGGGAAACTTTCCAGATTAGGATCTTCTTGTAAACAGGTTGGATATAAAAAAAAAGGTTTCAGGGGTGTTACTTTGTGAGCCCACCTTCTGTTAATGTGACTGTAACAACATTGCATCTGAGGAAGTGGGTTGCAGCCCACGAAAGCTTATACATGCACAAATTAAGTTTGTTAGTCTTTAAAGGACTCCCGTTGTTTTAACGTTCCAGGAGACGGCTTCCTGGAGTGTCGGGTCACATTGAATCTTTGTCCTGTCCTGTATTATTATTGGCTTATAACAATAAGCCTGCGTGATGCTGGTTATTTGGCCTCTTCACTGTATTTCATAATGAACCAAATTCTGGTGGAGAAATTGACTGTACCGTTTATCAACACTGGACTAAAGAAGCCAGAGCTCCAGTGGGGCCAGATCCTCAGTGGGTGTTGATACAAGCAGCTCCGTTGAAGTCTGCTTATCTACGCCAAGTCTCAGCATATCAGGATGTGACTCTACAATACCGAGGCAGTTCCTTGTTGACACACACCCAATACTTCACAGTGGATTTTTTTTCTTAATTTGTTCCCTCCCTGCCCACTCCCAGGAGACACCTCCCATGCTTTTCATCCAGTGACTAAGCATTTGTCACCTACCCAGAAGATGGGTCTCAGTAAGTGACTGTGCTGCATTCCTGATGCTGAGTAGTTGTGTGGTTCAATTCCTGTGTCCACTGATGTGTGTTATCATGTTAGGTAGACAGTGTAGGTGTAGCCATGTGGGTGCCAGGATATTAGGGAGACAAGGTGGGTGAGGAAACATCTTTTATCAGACCAACTTCTTGTGGAGAGAGAGACAAGTTTTGGAGCTACACAAAGCTCTTCTTCAGAGCTGGGGAAGGTACTCCAAGAGTCACAGCTAAATATAAGAACAAGCAGATAGTTTAGCATTTTCTAAGGGACCATTCAAGATGACGTGGCTCATTAAAACCCCTGAAGTCATGAGACAAAAAGACACTGGATTTATGGCTTATGACAACAAACGGTATCTCACTAACCCCTGTTTTTGCCTATGACTACACCAGCGTTAACGGGCCTCTTCACCTTGAATAGTCCCTTCGTTGAGCATCGGTAGTCAGCACATCTTGTGTCTGCTTGATCGGGCATTTAGCTGCTGTTGAAGGCCCAGGGCAATCGGAGTTGCCTGACCTCTGTCCTGCAGGTCTAGCATCGCTTTAGTTGCTTGGTGATATTCACTGAAAATCGTGCTGCAGTCAATAAATGTATTTGTTTGTGTTATCTACAGCAGTGCATGTGGACTGAGTGTGTGCAGAGACCGCACTTAGAGTGATAGAGCTGGTGCATAGCAAGCTCTTTGATAAATTGACAGACGAAAGTAAGTGAGCTTGCAGGGTGCATTGTGCAGCACTGAGTCCTGTGGGACGGCAGTTCCCGGGGTTGCATCTGGGCCTGGAGGTGTTTGCTAGGAGTCTATCCCATGAGTGGCTGGCTAGAAGCGCTCCTTCACTAGGCCAAGGACCGATTACATGCGGGAGGCTGGGCGTGGGCTGACCCAGGAGTGGGTGGTTCACTCAGCAAAGTGGAGTAAGTCGGGGCCCAGGAGTGAGGTATTGGGGTGACACAGCTACACAACAGTGCAGATTGCAGGGGGGGGACATCATAGCATGATTTTAAAGCGAGCTGAGTACCCCACCATGGAAAGTGAAGTCAATGAGAGCTGTGTGTGTTTCTTTGATGCCAAGAGAGCAATGAAACATCTGTTTTCTTTCTCATTCCTAGACAAGCTGACCTGGACGAGACCTTCTCGATGCTTACACAGTAAGGATGGGTGCTCTGCATTCATTAACAGATAGCAAAATAAATAGTTAAGATTGTGGCCATGGCAAACAAAGCAAAGATCCATGGAGGTATAGCCTGATCTGTGAATTGTGTATTCATTATAGTGATTCCTTAGGCATTCCCAGTTATCACTCTGAGGTTCGACAGATGCTGGTCCCAAGATCAGGCCCAGTATAATTAAAATTATTGTTCAGTTGGGAATCTCGATGTGCACAGCTGCCATGCTCACACTCCAGGTATCTTTCTGTCCTTTAAATAGTTTATTAATGCATTCGGCAAAGTCACAAACACTCTAACCCAGAAAAGTAGGTAGAGATAATACAGAATGTACATCTGAACATCCATATATTCACAGCATTCCTTGCAGAACAGCCGGAAATGTTACTCATTATCTTCTTCATCACCATCACTTTCCTCCTCATCACCAGATGTTTCTATCCTAAAGCTGGTGTTAGCTCATATTCCTATAGTTGCCAAGAGTCGTTATGTACAAGCTTCCCCCTTAAACGCTCCATTTCCAATTCCCCAAAATTCAGGGCTGATGTTGGGCCATTTATCTCTGTCAAAGTCATAGGCCTCAAGCCTTCTACTAACTGCTGAAGTCAGAGTCTCACAGGTTACCCGCAGGTTCCTTGCGTTACTACTCAATAACATAAATGCTAAAGCTAGCTGTATGGGCTACACAGGCAATAAATACATGGAAGGACTGAGTCTGGATAAGGGCTTGATAAAGTGGAAGATGGTTCTTCTCTGAAATCTTCGACTGTCTCCATAGCATGCATGTTTATGGTGGGTCGCTGGTTGGGCCATAGAGAGGAATAATGTCTCTTTAGCCATTACCTTAAAAGGGAATTACTCCCAGAATCGGTCTACCTAGAATACAACTCTACCGTACTCATTTTTCTAGTGCCCATTATAAAGTACACTTGCCCATTTCTAATTCAATCTTATTGGCCATTATGGAAGGTTAAAGTACTAAATACAGATGGTTACATCCCAGTAATGCATAGCTTCTTTCAACAGAATGTCATATCCTCAGCCATGTGTGGGCAAGCCTCAGTAGGTCTGCCCTTCCGACAGTTTGTTTTCAATTGGATAAATAGTTTTAAAAATTTAAAAAGTTATTTGTAGATCAGATTACAGCTCAGCAATTCAAGACGATACCACTGTAAGAACCTAGAGAGTTAGCCCTGCCAACATATTAAAATAGACAGAGAGAAGTCTCAAAATTATTTCAATTTGGTTTTGTGAAAACTGCCAGTTTGTTTAAAAGTGACTTTTGGGTTGGCTGTTTTTTCATTAGAAAACACTATTTTTAAGTGCAAAAGGCCTATTTTCACTTAAAGGAGTTTATTTTAGGAGGGGGAAATGCAACTTTTTTTTATCATTTTACATTTTAGAATTTGATCTGGCTTCCTATGTAAATCATTTACCACTTCCACTTTTTTCAATGCATAAAAAATTGTCACCTCATTTGACTTCTCAAAGGCCATTACGCAGTCAAGCCGCTGTATTTTAGTATGACTCAAAGGCCTTCTTCCTCTCTGGTCCTTTGTAAACCCAAGCCATTGTGAACATTGTACATTGTTTTTGAGTGACAAAAGATACTGGAAGGAAAATGTGAACATGTTTGTGTAAAATGTCATGAAATTTCCAATTATTTGTGCCCTGTTATGTCACGTGTTCGAATGTATAGGAGAATATGTAGAAAGGTTGGTGGGGAGTTAGATACAATTGTCACTTACGGATGAGTTGCTCCATAATTGTCCACAGGATGGTCACCTTCATCTTCTTCTGAAGCATCTAATGCTGGCCAATGACGAAGAGGGGCCATCAGGCCCAATGGACCCCAGTCTGACCCAGTCTGGCCATTGCTGTGTTTTCTCTCTCTATGATTCTGTGATTCCGTGCAGGAGAACTGACATGCTGTTGATGTCTCCCTGGCTGGTTCCCATCGTGTGGGAAGGCACCTTCAACAGAGACATCCTGAACGCTCAGTACAGACAGAAAAATCTTGTCGTCGGGGTGGCCACGTTTGCTGTTAAAAAGTACGACTTCCCTTCCACACGCCCAGCCCTGTGATACTCCCCTTAGCTGTGCAGTGCAACGGAGTGTGGCAGCTGTCCTTGAAAGCCTTCCAATAACATTGCTGGATCCGTTCCACCTCCTGCTGTGCAGAGACCCCCTTAGAGCACAGAGATGCTGGGATTCACCCACCCCTTATCACACTGCACCGGTCTGACTAACCCATCTCTACAGGCCTTAGGGCCACAAAACAAAATGTCTGGCATGTCTAAGCCCTAAAAAAAGATTGTTAAAGGGAGGATTCTGATCTTCATTTCCTGTTATGAAAGTAGCCCTGACAGTTGGGAAGGGGCCAGGGATCCCTCTAAAGGGGTCTGTGGAGAAGAGCTGGAGGAAGCAAAGTGGACCCTGTCCTGGAGCAGCGAGATGAAAATATACACTAGAGCAGCATTACAAAGGGGTGCAGGCATCTGAAGAAGTTGAGAGTCGTCCAGTGAAATTTACAGTAGCACCTAAGCAGGGTCAGTTCCTAACTCCCCTTGGATGGCAACAGGACTTTGCCATGAGCTTTGATAAATCCCACTAGGTGCCCGTCTCCATCTTTAGGTGCCAAAATCCCTTTGTAATCCCGGCCCACAGATAACACAGAAACTGGCCTGGAGCCAGGGAACTCTGGGGGAGATCCTGGGGCCTGTGACAGGCCAGGGGGTCAGACTAGAGGATCGTAATGGCTTTAAAATCAAGCCATTGATAAACTTTTGCCTCTGGGCCTCTGCTTCTGAGCCGTGCAGGGCTCCAGGGAGTGCGTCCCACTAGCCCTTAGCAAACAGACGTGGATAAATTGCCTTCCTGCAGCATCGCTCCTTTAATGTCAGTGCAGCTCACAGCCAGCTACACACAGCTCAACTGCAGAGAGTGGCAGATCTGACTCTGATTCTGTCAGGACAGTCTTAGAAGGATTCTGAGATACCTGTGCCTTCAGCTTCTAGATTCTGGTATAGAGATGGATATTGATCAAAGAATCCTGGCGCTGGATGACTGGATGCATCACCTGTTGGGGAAAATTCCGCAGAGACCCATATAGTAAGTTCGTTATTTCAATTAAATATGTTGGAGGTTCAAAATGCAGGGGAAATTAAGATGATAAATATGAATTGCTATATGAACTCAATAAGATTTTAATTTCAGTTTCATCGGATACCTACTGCTGATTGGAATTTTTCAACCCTTCAGGAAAATTTTGACTTCTCATTGAGAACCCAAAATCCTTTCCTTTTTCTGTTAAGCTTTGGCAACTGAAAACTTTCTGCCGAAAACTGGAGGGTTTTTAAATCACAAAACCAAAAACGTTTTGTTTTTGAGTTTTCAGTTTCTTTCCAAAATAATCCCAAAAAGTTGCAGAAAAGCAGACAGATTCTGAGATTTGTTGTTTAGCTGAAAACCCAATCCCCATTAAGAACAATGCAGCTGAAAATTTCCACCCAGACTTAAACATTAAATAACACTGGGGAACGTTAAGTTTTCTTGATTTCCAACCCATTTATTCTGTTGCATCTGTGTGATTTCTATTTCAAAGGGATAGTTGCCAGGAGCTAACAACTGAATAACTAGTAAAACTGATAGAGCAACAGAATATTTTATACGGACTAGACCCTTTAAAAGCTGGGTTCGAGCTGAACCAAGCAGCAAACACCTGTCTATCCTGACCCCTTTCAAGGACAAATAGGAGCTGATAGGGAACAGAATTACCTCTTGGTTGAGCTCCAGACTGTTGCTGGCTGAGCGTAAACGGGCGTGCAGAACATACACATAACGAGACATGGGGTGATGTTTCCAAAGGTATTTAAGCACCTAGTGAGATTATCAGAAGCACGTAGGAGCGTAAACTTCATTGATTTCAAGGGTTGTTCAGTGCACAGATGGCTCTGAAAATCCCACTAAGGGCCACAATACATTTTAAATTATGGACCAGGGCCCCTCACCAAAAGATCTTGAAGGCCTAGTTGATAAGGCAGAGAAAGGGAGGGAGGGGAACAGAGTCACCAAGAGGGGAAATGACTGGCCCAAGGTCACGTAGCAGGTCACTGGCAGGAACAAGAACAGAGCCCCAGTGTCCTGGCAACCACTGAACCACACAGCACAGAGTAAACAATGCAACAGAGCAGTAATGGAGGGATGATACTGGCCCATTGTTACACGCAGGCAAAAATGCAGCTGGGATTTGGTGCCGTAAATCAGTTGGGAAGCAGGCAGCAGGCCGCCTAGGCACAGAGCTGGGGGGAGAAAAGCTGCCACTTCCCATGCTGGAGGAGTCCACATCATGTTGCCCTGCAGCATGGGAATCAGGCGGTGCTGGCATTTTAGTCTATCAGATTCGTGGCCAAGGTGTGAGGTTGGTGACGGTCACCACGGAAGGCCCTTCTTTGCAAGGATTGTTGCATCTGGATTTTACTTTGTTCCATCCTGCACTCCGCATTTTAACAAGCCACTCCTTGAGATGCAGCCTCAGATGAGGTCAAATAACAAAGCTCCATTGATTTTAAAGGAGCCGATCCAATGTACACCAGTGTGATAACACGCTGGATTGATTGGCAACCTGAGGAGCACTAACAACACCTAGTCATTGTAAACGACGAGTGCTCTCCACCTTTGACATTCATACAATCAGATCTCAGGGAAAGGGGAATCCGGGCCACTCCCTTTGTAGCTCTAATCCTAACCATCGCCCGTCTCATTCCCTCCACAGCCATCACACAATGGACTGAGGAAAAAAATGTCCAACCGAACCACCATGACTGAGTTCCTTCTCCTGGGATTCTCCGACATTCGGGAGCTGCAGATTTTACACTTTGTGGTGTTTCTTGGGCTTTACCTGGCATCCTTGGTGGGGAACCTTCTCATCGTCACAGCCATAGCCCTCGACCATCGTCTTCACACCCCCATGTACTTCTTCTTGATGAATCTGTCAATCCTAGATCTTGGCTCCGTCTCGGTCATCATCCCCAAATCCATGGTCAATTCCCTCATGAACACCAGGTCCATTTCTTACTCTGGATGTGTCGCCCAAGTCTTTTTTTTCTTATTTTTTGTTTCAGCAAATTTTGCCTTATTGACCATTATGGCGTACGACCGATACGTCGCCATCTGTCAACCACTGCACTACGAGATGGTGATGAACAGGGGAGCTTGTGTCCAAATGGCCGCCAGTGCCTGGATCACTGGCATTCTCTACTCTGCGCTACACACCGGGAACACTTTCATAATCTCGTTCTGTGGGGGCAACACGGTGGATCAGTTCTTCTGTGAAGTCCCCCAGCTCCTCAAGCTGGCCTGCTCTGACTCTTACCTCAGTGAAGTAGGAGTTATTGTCTTTGGTGCGTGCTTAGGCTTAAGTTGCTTTGTTTTCATAACTATGTCGTATGTTCAGATCTTCAGAGCAGTGCTGAGAATCCCCTGTGAGCAGGGCCGGCATAAAGCCTTCTCCACCTGCCTCCCTCACCTCACTGTAGTCTCCTTGTTAATTTCAACTGGCATCTTTGCCTACATGAAGCCAACCACCAGCTCAACACCTGGTCTGAATCTCTTAGTGGTTGTTCTCTATTCCGTGTTGCCACCAATGATGAATCCTATCATATACAGCATGAGGAACAAGGAGATCAACGGTGCATTGAGTAAATGGATGTGTTGGAGGTTATTCAGCAAGAATAAAATATCCATATTTCTCCTTTGGTAGCAATTTCATTTGGTGTTTCTTTATAAATATAATCATCTGATGACATTATTGCCTCCATGGGAGCACACTGTGCAATCTGTTTATGAAGAATTATGTTTTAACACTAGTAAAAATCCAGGAAAACACAACTCAAGAAAAAAAGTAATTACTATATGTTTACGTTAACGCAATTAAGATTGGAATCTATCTATCTATCTATCTATCTATGTATCTATCTATCTAGCCACCATGGTGAATTATGGCTATGTAAGTATTATGACTGTGTACTGCGCTGTCTGTCGGCCAGAATAGATGTCACTTGTGTGGCAAAATAAATGTAGAATGTCACAGAGGAGTCACACAGACTGTGCTCTCTCATGGAGAATTGACTTGACTTTTTTCCTGTTTCCTTTATTTTTTAACCCTAGTTTAAAAGAGAAGACAATTCAAACTCAGTTTGGTTTATCTTTCTGAGGCTTTGAAAACCATAGCCTGAATTTATAAAGCCGACTTGGGCCAGGAATGGAAGCTGTGTTTCAGTTTCGCAAAACAAAATGGCAGATCTTGTGTGTTTTCTACCCAGGTGATATTTAGCCCATAGCATCGAAGTTTTGCTTTCCAACGGCTAGTGTTGATTTGGAGTCAAGGGTGTTCAGATGTATTCCTGACTCTACTAACTCATTCACTGAGGGACTTCACGCAAGTCACTTCCCTTCTTTGTGTCTTAAATTCCCCAACGGTATGATGAGGATAATGATAGTTATCCACTTTGAAGAAGTGCTTTGAGATCCTTTGAGAGAAAATGGTAGAGTATAGAAATGTTATGTTAAAATAATGCAATGGTGTATCTGAAATCTCTCTAGCTAGTTATGTGGCCCCAGCTACTTCCAAGGCAAAATCTTACACTATCAGCAATGGATTTAGCCTCTTAGTATCCCTATCTGGTAGGAAAATATCACTCCAAGCATGAGTAAGGAGCACACCTGCAAGTACAGGTTTGCTTGGGACTGCTAGCATGAGTTGGGTATACTCACATGAGTATAGAGGTACATCTACACTACAGCAGCATGGCTGTGGCACTGCAGATCTATCTGCAGCACCATGGTGCAGCCACTTCTTACACCGATGGGAGGGGTTTCCCATCAGTGTAGTTACTCCATCTCTTCAGGAGGCAGCAGCTAGATTGATGAACAAATTCTTCCATCAACCTAGCCGCCTGTACCTATAGGGTTAGGTCAACCTGACCATGGCTCTCAGGGCATGATATTTTTCACAGACCTTAGCGACATTGCTCAGTCGATCTAATTCTTTAGTGTAGACCAGGCCTGAATTTGCAAGGAATTACTTGGTTGAATTAGGAAAATAGACAAGAGTAAAATCCTACATGAGATTCCTCTCATGAGCAAGGACTACCAACATGAGTAGAGGTTTGCATGGGACTACTCACATGGATGAAGGCTTGAAGGAGACTAGAGGCAGAAGTAAAGTGAGTGAATTTGCGCATGGCGCATTAAGAATAGTACATTTTTAACAGGACTGCAAGCATAACTGCGGCATACTCACGCAAGTACTGATTTGTGAGGGACTGCAAGCACAAGTTAGGGATGCTCACATGAGCAAAGGTTTGCACCGGACTACAAATATGAATCAGGATTTACACGGGTAAAGGTTTATATCAATGAGGAATATCTACATGAGTAAATGTTTGTTTGAGTAATGCTCCTCACATGAGTTATGGTTTGCTTGGGAATGATGGGGATACTCTCGAGTTAGAAATTCTCACATGAGTAAAGTTTTTCATGCAACTATTTACAGCAGTAAAGGATACTCATATTGGTTCATTTTTTCCTGGATTTACTTGCTCAAGCAAGGAATGCTCACATGAAGAATGGTGCCTGGGATTGCACTCATGACTCATGACTATTCACATGGGTAAAAGTTTGCGTGGGCCTTCTCACGTGAATTAGGAACACACAGGTATATATATAATGGTCGGCACGGGACAACTAGGTTGAGTTCGGGGCACTCAGATCATTAAGAACTTCTCCATCACTATTCACAGGAGCCAAAGTTTTTGTGACCGATCACAACACAAGTCTGTTGTGTTGTATCACAAGCACAAAGTTGATCATACGCATCAAATTTTCTGAAACCCCTAAGGAGCAGGATCCTTCGGTCCTTTCTGAAACCAAACCCCTATTGAACTTGAAGTGAGCTAGAGGGTTCCAGGGAGGATGGAGCTAGGCTCTTCTCAATGGTAGTAGATGACAGAACTAGGAGCAATGGTCTCAAGTTACAGTGGGAGAGGTCTAGGTTGGATATTAGGAAAAAGTTTTTTTCTAGGAGGGTGGTGAAGCACTGGAATGGGTTACCTAGGGAGATGGTGGAATCTCCATCTTTAGAGGTTTTTAAGCTGCGGCTTGACAAAGCCCTGGCTGAGATTATGTAGCTGAGGTTAGTCCTGCTTTGAGCAGAGGGTTGGACTAGATGTCCTCCTGAGGTTCCTTCCAACCGTCATCTACTCTGATTCTATGAGTGAATAGTAATAACAACAGCGACTGAGATGGCAGATTGGCCCAGTGGGTAGGGCAGTAGTTTGGGAGTCTCACAATCTGGGATTTCCACCTTCCCAAAGTGACAGATGATGTAAATGTTGGGCAAGTGGCTTGAGGTCCCTTGCCTCAGTTTCCCCGTCTATGAAATAGGAATAAGGATACTGACCTGCGTTTGTAAAGTGCATAGAGCTCTATGAACAAAAGGTGCTATATAGAAGCTGGATGCCAGGATCTTGGTTTTATAAATAGAGAAACTGAGGCACAAAGAGGGGATGTGATTGTCCAAGGTCATCCAGTAAGGCAAGATAAGCAAGGGAGTGATTCTTCTTTTGCTTACACTGGGGTAAATCAGGACTCATACTTTGCTCAGCTGATATATACAGGGGCATAGTTCCATTGACTTAAATGGAATTACTCTAGTTTACACCAGATGAGGATTTGACACGTTTTCCTGCTCTCAGCTTCTAGTGCAACACTGAGTATCAATCTGAGAACTGGGCTGAAAGACAGGACACCTCGGTTCTGTTCCCGATGGCCACTGACCCTTTGTGTGACCTACACCAAATCATTTCCCGTCTGTGCCTGTTTCCCCATCTATAACATGCAGATATTGACATGGGGGAAGGGCCAGGTTTTTAAATATATTTAGGTGGCAAAGAAAGCAGACAGGAACTCAGTGGGATCCTCAAAGGCACCGTGGTGCCCAACCCCCATTGAATATAATGGGAGTTAGGCACTGAGGGTCAGATTTTTAAAGGTAATTAGGCACTTAACTCTCTTGATTTCAATGGGCCCTGAGTGCCTAAATACCTTTAAACAGCCGACCTGTGGAACTCCTCGCCATGGCCAAAAGCATCACTAGGTTAAAAAAAATTAGGATGGGTCCATCGAGGGTCGTTAGCCAAGATGGTCAGGGACACAACCCCATGCTCAATGCAACACTGAACTGCTGACTGCCAGAAGCCAGGAGGGAAAGACAGGGGTGAATCACTCCATAATTGCCATGTTCTGGATGCTCCTCTGAAGCTCTGATACAGACCACTGTCAGAGACAGGATACTGGGCTCCATGGACTGTCGGTCGGATCCAGCACGGCACCTCATCTCCCTTGTAAAGTATTTTGTGATCAGTGGATGAAAAGTGCTATAAAAAAACACAGGGATTCTTATTAAAATGGCCTGTACGTATGAGTTATTTTAGAACAAATGAAAAGTTGAGTGCCCGGAAGCTCCTATTTTACCCTACTAAAAGAACATGATAGGCATTGGGGCCTGGTTTCCAAATGCGCCGCTATCCTTTTCTGGTAGGACCCCCTCCAAATCCCTGCCTACACAATAATTCCCTCATTAGGTTGATGACCTGGCTCCTGAACTGATGACCTGGTAGATTCTAAACATGGTTTGTGCCTGCATGTTGGCCTGGGATTCTCAAAGAGCATAACGGCGTTAGGAATCCAACTCCCACTGGTGTTCAGTAGGAGAAAAGCTCCTGGATCTTTCTGCCCTTTTGGAAAACCCCAGCTGAACTTTTCAAAGGTGACACGTGATTTTGGATGCCCTTCTGGAGCCACCTTGAAGGGTCCTGATCCACAGAACATCCTGAGCACCCCGCCACTCTGACGCTCAGGCCCCTTTTTGGGTGTCTCATCATGGGCTCCCAATAAGTGATGCTGGCCAAGATGCAGGCTGGCCAGTGCTTCTACTCCAGTAGGTGAGCTGTCACCCTGATTTTCTGCAGTGGAGAAAGCATCCCCTAACCTAGCCGGTGTCGCTAATTTGTCCCATCTTCCTTCCCCCCAGCTCTCTGTACTAGGATAGCTAACAGAGGTTAGGCCCATGTGCTGATCTGTCAGCATGTCCTCTGGCACTCTTCCCCCTCCTCAGGCATCATGGGAGAGCTTCCCAGGTTTTCCCAGAATACACTGGTACACACACCTCCCCTGCATAAATACCGTGGTGATGGCTGAAGTTCAGACACAGAGTGGTTAGGGTAACCACACAGTGGAAGGGCAGCTGCACGCTGGCTAAGCCTACACAGGACTGTTTAATTAGTGTTAATTGTGATGTCCCTTTAGAGTGGGATTTTCCAAGTGGCCTAAGGAAGTTACGCACCTGATGTCATTAAAAAACAATGGGGGCCAGACACTGAACTCCCTCCAGCTCACTTAGAAAAGCCAATTGTCTTTCCATTGTGAACGAGTCTATTATATTATTCATTGTATATTATAAAGACAATTATTTATTGTCTTTCCATTGTGAACGAGTGTGAGACCCGACAATTCATCTCACATCAGAGACGGTACAAACGTCACTCTGCATTGCTGCTGCCCTGTCTGTTCAAACCACAAATTAGCTTTCTCCAGAGTCACTCAGCCTCAGAGAATATAACTTTAGTTTTGCAGTCAGCTTGCAACTGGGATCATCGCACTGGAAAAATGATCCATTTCTATGCACCTTAGGTATGTCCAAGGTGCCCATCACCTTGGTATCTAAGCAGCTTGATAGCTACCTGGTCTAGTGCCCATATGGACTTTTATTATCATCATGTTATTGATCTGTTACTTGTATTGATTTATTGCTTCACAATTACGCTCTGCTGATCAGCTACCAACAAAAGGCAGTTAAGATTAATGGGTCCCACTGGGCATTATTAAAAAGTCTTTGAAACGATCATGAAAAAGATTTTCAACTCCGCACAGGTCGCAGTGGGGATCGATAATGTTCAGTGGGCTCAACTGGTGTAACGACACTGGAGTCCACCAAGTTACATTCAGGATGAATTTGGCCCATTGCACGAAATGCCCTAGAGATGGGAGGTGCTTGCTTACTTCTCAGTTGTGGTTAAGGCTGAAACTAACTTGATGTTAAATTATAGCAACTCAATGAGACCTTGCGGGATTCACCAAACAGGAGGAACAAAACTTTCTGGGTTGGCAGCTGGAGTAAATTGGCATAGCCTCATGCAAGTCAATGGAGCTTTCACCAGCGGAGGCTCTGGCCCCATCACATGCAGCAGAGTTGGTGGATGACTTTATTCTCACGAGACGAATTTCCCCAACGCTCATCCGCACTGGGTCCCAGAGAATCAAGTGGTGGAAATGTCTTTGGGGCAAAGGCTAGAGACAAAACAGATGTTAACTCCAAAGTGCATCGAGGGGAATCCAGCTAGTTCTGTGTAAACATCAGGGGGCCAGATCTGTTCCGGGAGTAACTCCTCTCTGGGCAGTGAGATTACGCCCTGGATGAGTTTGGCTCCTGTGCTGTTAGAACAGTTAAGAGCTGCCTGGCTCAGGAAATGGGATACGGATTGTGTTTATGTCCATATCCCACCGGTTAAAATCTGCCCCCTCAGGTGCTAGTGACCAGTTCTGGGTGCACATTGAGGGCCAGCTAATTAACCCCTTGGTCACATTAGTGAATAGTTACCCACACAAATAGTTCCTCTGAAATCGAGGGAGCTACTAGTGACAGTAACCGTTGGCCAGGGTGAGCGAAGGAGTCATGTCTTTAAAGTGCCACAGAACTCTCGTTTTTATTGCAACCACTAGCAATTTAAAGACCCATTTCTTCCTTCTTCCCTCACATGGGGCAGGACCTTACCCTGCAACTGGTTCTACTGATTTCAATAGGGCGACTCGCTGAGTAAAATACTACTCCATGTGAGTAAAAGAGGCAACATCTGGCTTGTTGGTCTTGTGTTGATTTGGCATGGGCCAAAGGTGCTAATGTAAGGCAGTCGCTGTGCAACATTAAACAGAGTTAAACAAGGTTTTGTACACAGAGACCCCGGCTTGCTTGGCACCACGGCATACACACCATTAAAAATCTTTTTAACCCTTTATTAAAGATACAGAAAAGAAGGAAAAGCAGTCGAAGTATTGGGAAGGTAAAGTGTGAAGTCAGACTTTCATTTTAACAACATCCTTCATTCCCTTTCCCTTTAGCTGGAGAGAGTTTTTAGAAGGAAAAAAAGCCCTTGTTTGACAATTTCTTAGATGGTATCAAAGATGGTCATTGTAGGAGAGTCTCTTCGCTTGGCGTTTCAGAGAGCAGGACCCTGGTTCTGCTGTCCGTGTCTTATCTGCTCCCCCTTCGTGTCTTTTAGTTGTCTCAAGGTATGTCTCCCCTGCACACTACTGGTGGAGGTGTGTGTAGCTACACACCGCAGCGAAAAGCAGCAATGAGAGCTGCTCTGTCCTGGCAGGACATGCTACCTGTGCTGAGACCTTTGGTTTGCTTTGCCTTGTATCTCTCGCCAGAAAATAAGTGTCTCTCCCAAGCCATTGTTTATCCTGCAAACTCCGAAGGTGAATTTTCCCTTGAGACTTTGCTAATGGGCATTTTAAATTGACGGGAAGGGAAAGTTAATAGCGTGTTTTGTTTTCTTTATGAGTGCAGACAATATGTTAATAGACACAAACTTCTTCTGGCCACTAAGGGAATGGAACAGAAAAGGAGAAGCTTCAGGACTAAAGAGAAGGTATTATATGAAGCCTTAGACATAGACCAGGGCTCCACTGTACAGACACAGAACACAAAGATGGTCCCTGTCCTTTTCACTCTGGCCTGTTAAAGCTTTGCGTGAAATTGTTAAAACTCCATTGTACCCAAGAGCGAGAGAGAGACTTGCCATTACTCTGTAGTCCCCGTGATTAAAGCACTCACGTAGGAAGTGGGACACCCAACCTCCCGTCCTCTTGCTTCAATGAATATTTAGTTATTTCACACTCCTCCTCCATGTCCCAGGTGTGTCCTAGATCTGTCCAAACGCAGCGTGTGAGCATGCGGGTCATGGCGGATTCGCTCACTGCTCAAGGAGTGCAGAGTTACAGCAGCGTCGGCAAGTGTCTTTACTCTGCACATCCTGATTAGGAAGAAGAGCCAGGGTGCCAGGAGATGGTGGGGGGGAGCCCATGCTGGTGATGCTCACACCTTCCCCTTCTTGTCTTTTATCAGCCAGGATGACAATACTCAGCTTTCCTCCCCACGTCTCTTTTTTGGAGAACACCAACAGGGAACGATGGGTAGACTAGCCCATCCCCTCACTATCTTCTCCATCAATTAGTTCTAATTCATGACACTTTGATTTTGGTTCATTGGCTTCTAGTCTCATGTTGTTCTCATGTACCAGGCATAGCTGTAACACAGGCTTTGGGTTATAGTAGGGGCCTTTGTGTTGGACTAATTCAGTCTTTCGTCTCTTCTTTGCACCTTTCCCCAGCACCGCCTGTTGTTGTCGGTTACCGTGACACTCTATGAACTGCCACTCCCTTCTCACCACTGAACTCACAAAGAGGGTCAGTTTGTAGGTCCATTATTACAGACCCTTTGTGACTTCTGCCCTTGGTGGGATTTTGGAATGCAGTTAAGTGCTGAGCATCCTTTGAAATCAGTGAGTTTTAGGAGCCTTGGTGCTTTAGAAAAACCCACTAGGCACCTAAATACCTTTAATAATCTGTCCTTAAGTTCCCCTGCCACAGCTGAAAACCCATCACAAATAACCAGCGTAACTAAAGTGCAATTCAGCATAACTCACCATCAGCGGCCCGGCAAGCTCCAGTCTGTCTCCCCTTCCATCAGTGTTAGACACACAAACCCTTTGTGTTAGTCCACTGAATTCAATATCCTGGCAATAACGGGCATAACGAATGGACCTACCCCAGATGCCATTCCAGCAAACCACTCACGCACCTTTCACTGCAGTGACCTCGGTAAGACTACCCTGGCGTTTAAAGTTGAAATGCTTTGCTGCATAGGGGCTGGAGTGCTCAGTGCTATGTAGGATTCAGGCTGCTACCGTTCATCAAGTGCAGGACTCCCCAGCACCTCTAACTCATTGGCGCCAACACTTTGGACCAAATTGTGCCAGCGCTGGGTCCAGCACTGGGCAGGTTCGCTGGGAGAAGGGCAGAACTGAGGCCTAAAATCATCGTTGTCCAGTTTCCTCCCATGACTTTCACGGCACACGCGCTGAGACGTGTGTCTAGCACTACATACACACCTCTGTCCTTGGACAGTATTACCTTATTCCGCAACAGGGCACACTACGTCCAGAAACCCAGCCAGGGGATCGTCTGACGCCAAAAGTAACAGTTTGAAAATCTCTGTGGTTCACCCCCAGGGGTAGAAATGGTATTATTGGGCACACGATTTTCCTGTCATCACTTAAAAAACAAACAAAAAAGCCGCACATTTGATTTTAGCTGGAAATTTGCCCTCTTTTGCATGAATAAGTTCGATATGAAATTGGTCAGAAATGTGTTGAGTTTCTCATTATTAGAGCTAGTCAGGAACAGAATTTTCATTTCATAGGGAATTCCATAAATTCCAGTTTTTGTTTTCAGTCCACTTCTGACTTTTCCAAAATAGAAGTATTTTAAATTTTATTCTGAGATTATTTTATTTCATTTCTTATACGTCATCTTTTATTTTGTTTTATTACTAGTTTATTTGTATATTATATTTCATTTTGTATTATTTTATAACATAGACGGTAATTATTTTTTCCTTAAACAAAATTTTGTAAACATTTCCCATGGAACATTTTCATCTGGACAATCTGGCATTTTCTGAAGGAAAAAAAACATTCCATTTGAAAATTATTGACCAGCTCTATATTTTCTCCCTTTTCTTTGGTTAAAAAATTATTAATTCTCTCTGTTTGTTTGTGGCTGTCCTATCTGCCAGTACATTCTGTCTGTTTGCCAGGCATTACTTAGCCTTCTTAACTGATAAGCAAGTATTTGATCCCGTGTAGAATTATGGAAAGTTAAGTTTACACCTGGGAATAATTGTCTTGTGTCTGAGCCTTAGTTTGCGGAGATCAAAGATAAAATTCCCACTGATTTAAAGGACTGGATCCTTTGATTTCCGTGGGATTTGGACATCTAATGCCTTTAGCCTTCTTTGACACTGATCATCAATGTGCGAACCCCTAGAAGTAAGTGCAGCAGCAGCAAATCTCAGCTCCGTGTTACCCATGTCATCTCACCAGCTCTCTCAGTACTGCAGGGAAGAGGATGCCGCTCTTAAGAGTACAATCTTCAGTTCCTAAGGCATAGCAGCCTGTCTCACTTAAAGTCAGTGGGTCTTTGACACCTAAATCACTTTTGAAATGTGCTTGTGCTTTTCAAAATGTGACCCTTAGATCAAGGCTTCCTGGTCAGATATTCCTGAAAAGAGCAAATGAATTTCGTTCCTCAGATAAAATGCAAGTGTAACAAGGTGCTTTACACATTTTGGCGGGGATTTTCATAGTGTGGTAATATATACAAGCAGCACCCAGCGCCCATTGAATTGCTAGCAAGCTGAGGTTACAAAGGGCAAAAGGTTTCTTCACATATCCCAGAAAAGTTTCAGGGATCTTCAGTGCCCAGCAATGATAGGAATGAGAAAATCTTGTACCAGAACTATAGGCTCCGGCGTTGGTCTGTTGGACTGTATGATAATCATCAGAACTTCTTGATTACTCTCCTCTACAGGGTTGGTTAGATATTCACACTAACCAGTTCAGTGTCCTATCTGGGCACAGTGAATATGATCATATCATTTATGTGTATTAGATTCTGTAACTTGATTCAAAACCTGTGCTTTTTCAGCACGAAGTTTGTGACCTACTGTCCCTTCTTCCCCTGAGGGACAGGTCTGTTCGAGCTTTTGCAGAAGAATAGAAATATCCACTTAGATCTGAATGCAAAACAAACTAGAAGATAGTTAGTCCCAGTCCTCTGGTAGCATAATTTGCTCCCTAACCATGTAATGAGGTCTCAGTCCTTTATCACCAGTGGAGATAATTTTCTGTCACCAAAGCTTTGTTTTCATAACGCCCATTATTGAATATTTGGGTCTCCTATAATTGAATTTTTAAAAGCAGGCGGGTTTTTGTTTGGTTTTTTAATTGATCTCTAGCAAATATATTGCAGATAGGGATGAAATCCCTTTGCTTAACTCTTTGAAGGAGACAGATCTAAACTGAAAATGGGCTATAACCTCAGGATGGCCCTGAATCGTCACACTGTGGCTTTCATTTTTAATTCTGAGTTTATCGACTATTAATCACTCATTTTTTTTGTTACTAAAAACGTGGTTTAATATTTATTACTGTCCATTTGTCATTCCTGTGGTCAGCTGCCACCTAGAGATTGTTAGGAGGGACACACAAAATCCTGGCCACATTAACCTTCTCTTCCCCATAGTGCCCATTCTACACCCTAATCACGCCTTTACCAGACTTCACCCTCCATTATCCACCATACCCCCAGCGGCAGCGAATATGCACCCAAGTGTTTAGCTGTGGGTTATTCACACAAGCCTCTCTTTCCCTCAGTCAGCCCTTTTTGACTTGGCAGATTATCAGCATTCCATGTTAATGCAAAAGCCCCTTTCCTTGGCTTATCGGAGTTCATTTCAACGCCAGAAATGTCCTGACATATTTCCACAGGGGCTCACTTGTTTGGCGAGGTCTCCACCCAGATTTTGCACCAGTATCACTATTCTGGTTAGTGGTGTGACTTTCTTATGTCAGTACAATCTCTAGTGTGGCCACAGTTTCCCAATGCGGAAGTCTCTAGCATTGGTCTGGCTTATTGCCATGCCCATATGAGAATGAACTATATCGATATAAGCGCCTTTACATCACTATAATTGCATCCGCTCGCTGTGGATGAGTGGGTCCCGCGTGGCACCTCCTGAGGGCCTCAGAATAGCCTAAAATTCAGCCCCTCACCTCAGTTTCCCTTCTTTGTTCCCCAATAAACTCCACCCAAGCTTTCTCCAATGCAAATCACAATAGCTCACCCATTGGTTTCATACATTAACTTCAAGTTCAAAACTAAACCCAGAAGTCTTACCTGCAGCTGCAAACACCCCTCAGGTATGAATCTTTCCTACCATCTCAGGCTACTCCCAGCTGTCCCAGGCTGGAGCGATAAACCCAGTCGAAGGGTTTTCCCTCACTCACTCCCTGAATTTTCGCTTCAGCTTTTTGGGCTTGCCTCTTATTCTAGCTCCTTCTAGCTCTTTATTGCAAATTGCCAGGATAGCTAAAGTGGTGCAATGTCTACATGTAGACATACCTTTACATATTGATTTCTCACCCCAGACACGAAGGGGACAGACAATGGGAGTTCTGACAACAAAGACAACAGAAAGAGACGTATTTAGCTTCCTTTAGTTTTTATTGATCTAGGCTTTTGGTAACAGACACAGAGTTATTGGTGTCTCCTAGATAATGGTAAAACCTGAGAAGGAGCTGGTGGAAAACATCCCCTGGCAGTGGGGGGAATTCTCAGGATCCTGGTTTGACTATAAATGTACAGGCTGGGTTTTCCCATAAGAGGTGATGTTAGGCACCTAAATCCCACAGCCAGTGAATGGGAGTTGTGCACCTAACACCCTTAGGGGCCATTGTCAATTACAAGTAGACATGGTGGAGCAGACATTTCTCTGGACTGAGACTCTGGACGGCTGGTTTCTAGGCTATTCTCTGCCACTCGCCGACTCAAAAACTCTGGGCAGGAAACTGCACCTCGTTCTGCCTTAGTTTCCCCAGCTGTAACACGAGGATGAGGATGTGGTCCTAGGGCTTCCACTTTAGGTGCATAAATCCCAGTATCCAGCCACCAGGATTCACAAACCCCTGCTCAGCTGCCTGCGACCCTGTAGGCGCCTAAGTGTTTGCAGCAAAAGGGCCACAGGCCCCTGTGTTTTTGCCTCTAGCCATGACCTCCGCAGCCTCACACCGGGCAGCTGGGCGCCAAGGCCGCAGAGGGATGCAGGGACCTGGGGCAGGGAGACGTTCCCCGCCCTGACTCGCCTGCAGGACCCGATCCGGCAGGCCAGGTGCCCAGATGCTTTTGAAAAATCCCATTGAGAATCCAGGTATCTTGAGAAACTGGCCCTATGTCACTACTGAGAATTGGCCAGTAATAGGCCTCTGCTGGGCCTTGAGGGAGAGGTTAGATGGTTTCCTTTAGATTCCTGTCCCTTTGGAAAGAAACCTGGGGATGAAATACACTACAAAAATCAAATGTTAATTACACATTTCGTAATGCTGGAGTCCCAGTCTGGCTTTGCCACCATATGTTTGTATAATGTAGGCACCATAGATTTATGTGTGTGTGTATCTAAGTCTCTCACCCTACAGGGACCAGATGCCCAGCTGAGTCTCTTTTGCCTGCACCGTGTCACTGAGCACAATTCCCCAGCTTTGGCTGAACTCTGAGCAGCCACTAGTTCAAATCTCCCACCAGCCCAGTAACACCCAGCTGTGGCATCTGATAAAGCCCCTAACAGGTTCCAAGAGGTCTGTCCATCTCCACTTCCTCCCCGGCTGTGACTCTAAGGGCAGGAAAGAGAGTCCATAAGTGAGTGGAAAGAGCCTTAGATTAAAGCAGACTTCGGTGCAGGCACTAAACCAGCCTCTGGCATATCTATTTTATTTTAACTTAAGACACCTGGGTCGGCTACTACTGTCCAAACATGCATTTCCTGCAAGCTTTCCTCAGGGCTTCCTTGACCTCTTTGTTTCTCAGGGTGTAGATGAGGGGATTGACCAGGGGAGTCAGGACCGTGTAGACAACAGAGAGAACTTTCTTGAAGTCCCTCAGTGTGTGGGCTGTTGGGAACATGTAGGCAATTAGCAGAGTTCCATAATAAATGGACACCACGATGAGGTGGGAGGAGCAGGTGGAAAAGGCCTTTTGCCTCCCGGTGGTGGAAGGGATTCTCAGGATGGTGGTGATGATGCAGAGGTAGGACATCACGGTCAGTAGGAATGGGACCAGGGAGAATATCAGGCTGAGTGTGAGAGACAACATTTCCATCAGCTGAGGGTCATTGCAGGAGAGTTTTACAAGGGGAATAAAGTCGCAGAAGAAATGGTCAATAGCATTGGGACCACAGAAAGTTAACTGTGATATCAACAAAGCTGTTATGCTACTAGCTAGGAAGCCACCTATCCAAGAGCCAGCTGCGAGCTGGAGACAAGATCTGCCACTCATACGGGCTGCATAGTGAAGTGGTTTGACTATGGCTAAATACCGATCGTAAGACATCACCGATAGGAGCAGGCATTCTGTAACAAGCAAAGAACTAAAGAAATAGAATTGTGTGATGCACCCACTGACTGAGATGGTTCTGTCCCCAGTCAGGAGACTGGCCAGCAGCCTGGGCAGGATGGTGGAGGTGTAACAGGTCTCCAGGCAGGACAAGTTCCCCAGGAAGAAGTACATGGGGGTGTGAAGATGCTGATCAGTCACAACTAGCACCATGATGAGGATGTTCCCGGCCATGGTTGCAAAGTAAATCACTAGAAACAGCAGGAAGAGAAGGATTTGCAGTTCAGGAAGGGTCCCGAATCCCAGAAGGACGAATTCTGTGATGGACGTTTGATTTCCCTGTTCTCGGGCCACCATCAGGGTGTGTCTAGGGGAAACAAGTTCATTCTGTGACATAAACAAACAACATTCACTCCTTAACATGTCAACATTGTTTTCATGGTTTCCCTTTGCTGGCTACCAGAAAAATAGCTGAGTGAACTATGGAGGCCAGGAGAGAGGAAACGCCATCTCTCTTGACCCCTGGGACAGATTTTTTATCTGGACAGGCTACTGGTTCCACAAAACGTTAGTCTTTTTGCAGACATGCGTGGTAACTCGAGAGGGCACCAATGCATTCCAATACGTCATGATGGGGCTCGGGTACAAGGGTACACAAATACAGATATCGGTTCAAATAGTCACCTCTTTCACTTTCTGGTGCATCAAAGCAGAACCATGTTCTTCTCAGTTCAGAGTTCCTCTGGAAAATGGGTCAGGATTTTATATTTTGGAGGAAGCCGCAACAAAGAAAGAAACCAAGGGTCAGAGACCCAATGATTGGGCAGCGAACTCATAGTGAATTGCACTGGACATGAGCCATCTAACGCTATTAAAACCATTTGAAATTTTTTATCAGACAAATACCTTTCCTTCCCTAGGAAAATATTTCATTGCGCTGCAGTGGAGGACTCTACATAGAGATGTAATCTTAACTGAAATTGAACAAAAACAAAATCTCCAGCTAGAAAGTACCATTTTGGCTACAAATGTCTCTTCTATTGAAAGAAAAAATTCTGCATAGGATTTGAATTTTGTATGAACTGTGCTATTTTCATATTTCCATTTCATTGGCAATTCCATGATTTCAAATGTTGGTTTTAATTCCCATTTTGACTTTTTAAAAATGTATTTATCTAATTTAATTTTATTTCTAGGTTAATTTTATTTTACATTACATTGTCTTTTACAGTTACATTTCTATTAATTTAGTTATGTTATGTTATTTTATTTTATGCTGTTCCATAAAACCATAGACAAAAATCGTTTTTCCTAAATAAAATTGTCAAAATTAACATGTTCCCATGGAACATATTGATATTGATCAACAAACATTTCTCCCTCAAAAATGCCAGTCAGATTTTCTATCAGCTCTACATTTTGTTCTTTAGCGTTGATGAAAAAAATATCAATTCTCTGTTTGTGGGGGTCTTTTCTGCCATCACTCATCCTTATTTACCACTATGGAAGGACGTGATCCCATAAAGAGTCATGCGGAGTTAATTTTAAACTCCGTGCTTTACTCTGTTCAATTTGAGCCTTCTCTCTCTGAAGCCTAAGATAAAATTTCCACTGACTTCAAGGATGGGACACTCTGATTTCAATGGCATTTGCACAGCTAACACATGGAGCCTTCTCTGAAACTTACAGCTCGGCTCGGCAGGATTCGATTTCAATCAATGGACATCGGTAAACATCGATATCAGCTGAAACAGCGAAACCAGCAACAAAAATTGTCAGTAACTGTCCGAGTTACTGCAGCTCCCCCACCCCCGCGCCTTGTGCCTGCAGGGACAGAGTCACCGATCTCACTGCTGTCCATGAGTAAAAATTAAACAGTTAATAATTGAAACCTCACAAAAATCAATATTAGTTGTCAAAATTGCAGCCCCAATTCTGCCAGGCCTCCTCATAGCCAATGTCTCCTCACTTCACACTCAGCAATGCAGCAAATATCTGCTTTGCTTTACACACATTATCTTCCCAGCCTCTCAGAGCGCCTTGTGCAACTTTCAGGGGAGATTATCAAAGACTGGTAGGTTCCTAAGAATGCGTATGGTTGCCTGAGCAGGGTCAGAGGCTAACACCCATTGATTTCACATCCTGCCAGGGGTGTCTGAGTCTTTAGGAGTTGAAATAACTCTATCGATCTGTCCCTCTGTGCACAACCCTGTCTGAAAAGCAGGGATAACAGCACCACACCAGGGTGCTGGGAGGATAGACCCATGCAAGACAGAAAGGTGCACAGATACCATGGTGATGGAACCCGATAAGGAGCTAGGATAGCAGTGACCTGACAGCTGTTGTCTTTTTCCAAATTCAGTCATTTTGCTTTGTGTTGGGAGTTTGAGAGAGATCATTGCTCCATTCCCCTTGGATGCCTATGGGATTAGTTACCTAGGAAACTTATATGGCTTCATAGAATCATAGAGTTGGAAGGGACCTCAGGAGGTATCTAGTCCAACCCCCTGCTCAGAGCACGACTAACCTCAGCTAAATATTCCCAGCGAGGGTTTTGTCGAGCTGCAGCTTAAAACCTTCAAAAACATAAAGACTCAAGGAACAAAGAGGGAAAGGTAGATTTACCTCTAAGGCGGGTCTGTGAACAGCTGGAGTCAGATGTCACCTCCTCACTCAGCATTTCAGAGCCCAGTACCCTGGTTATCCATTGTCTCTCCGCACCGCAGTCATGTACTTCCCTGTTCCCAGTAAATAGAATGACATAACAGAGCCACGGGAGCCCGTCTGGGTTACACCTGGTAACGTGCCCTGTGCATCATACTCTGCGCCAAAGGGTGAACATCTTTTCTGATTCATTATATATCCTTCTGCAGGAAGGGGCCATCTCCTGAGGCAAGTCTCTTAACAGAACGTAACAGGCAAGGGAAAGTTACAGTTTATTTTAAGACAGTGACGGTAGAGTTGAATTTGTTGTCTCAAAGGGAAAGTCATGGAGAGAAAAAATATTTCATCCTAAAACAAATCTGTTTACTTGGTGAACATTATTCCGATTGTTAAGAAATAATTCACTAGCCTAAGTGATTTAGACACTGAGTTGCCATTCAATTCTCTGAGGCAGATTTGAAAGTCTCAGCATAGGTAGCTGAGCTTACACTTTCCCAAAAAGAATCTCCTGCTGCTCTGAATACCCAACAACATCAGATAATCAGCTCGGTAACATTTGAAAAGATGTCAAAGTGATTTAGGTGCTTAAGTCCATTTCTCAAAATGGTCTTCAGCTGCTGAGCTTTAGTAACTGAGTCTCAATGAAAGTCAACAGGACTCAGGCACCTAAGTCACTTTGGATAGTCACTTCAGTGTTTTTGAAAATGTTACCCAATTGTTGCTCAGATAAAAGGCAGGTAGAACAAGGTGCTTTACACATTTTGGTTGGACTTTTCAAAAGGGGGGTAATGTACACAACACACACAGTTAACTGCCACTGAATTGCTGTGAGAGCTTGGCACCTAACTCCCTTATGCTTTTTGGGAAATCCCAGAGCACGCAAGCATTGAAGTCCAGGAACTTGACATTAGAAAACTGCAAATAGTTCCTTTCCAAGACCCTGAAAAGTTTCAGAATCACGTGGAGCTTCAGTGTCACAGCCATAATAAAAGTGAGATAATCCTGTGGGCCACTAGCTGGTCTATTGGAGTGTTTGATAACCAACAGCACAGGACTGATTCCCTCCCGTAAAGGTCAGTGCCACACATTCCCAATAGCCAGTTCATAGGCATATATGGGTAGCGGGAATAATAATTTCATTTGGGGGAATTAGAATATATTCTACAACCTGAGTCTAAAAGTGCCTCTCTCTACAGAAGTTTGACACACGGTCACTTCCCTGCCCTGAAGGAATTTTTTGGTGCAGGCTTTACAGACACTGCAAATTTCCACTTATTTCTGAATGCAAAACAAACTTATTTATTCCCAGTCCGTGTCTAGCAGAATTATCTCCCTAACCACTTTATAAGGGCTCAGTTGATTTTATCGCCAGTGTGAACAACGGTCTCCAAAGATTTGTTCTTCATAACGCCAAATGTTGAATATTGGTGGCTCCCATAGTCACAGTTTTAAGAAAGGTTTCTTTTTTGTTTTGTAATTAATCTGAGCGAAACAGCAAATCTGGATGAAATCTTATTGCTTAGCTCCTTGAAGGATACTGGCTGAAAACAGGGCTACAGTATAGGATATACTATAGGGATAGACCTGAATCTTCACAAGATCTGACATTTTTAATTACAAAGTTTAATTCCTAATTTATCCACTCTTAATCACTTAAACATTTTAATTCAAATCACGGTTTTAATATTCAGCACTGGCCATTTGTTATTCTCCATGATCAGCTGCCATCTAGAGATCATAAGAATGGACACAAAACATTGGCTAGAAAACCCTGGCTGTGCCCTCGTGCCAATTACACAATATGGCCACCCCTGCCCCGCCCATTACACAATATGGTCGCCCTCCTGTCCTGCCCTCCATAGCCCATTACACAATATGCACCGCTACACTCTGCTGCTCCCGGCACTCCTTACACAGTATAGCTGCCAGTTGTGTCATATTTTTACCCTCAATTGTTTCCTAGGGGCTGTAAAAGACCTGGGAGGGGGAGGGGGAGAAGGTGGAAGCATTTCTGCAGTGCTTACATGACTTGGGAGCCTAAAACCCTTTTTTCACTAGTGACACAGGTTTATCGGGGCCTACGTGTCACTGACTGTGGATGAGATTTGTTCCCAAGTGCCTCAGTTGCTTTTGAATAAGAGATTTAGGGGCTAGATCCACCAGAGGATTGAGGCGTTTGTCACTTCAGCTGCTTAAATCCAACTTCAAAAATGGAGAGGACATCAAAAGCCCTGTTCAGCCACTGCCTAACCTCCCACTGAGCCTGAGGGAAATCTCCTCGGACTTTGAACTTCCACCATTATGATCCCTTCCCTGCCTACGTCAATAACAGTTGGCAAGGGCCCGAACACCTCCCTCTACATGTGAGGCTCTGCTCTCATCTGCAAGCTGCAGGCTAGGCACCACCCCGACTTTTCCATCCATGGGCCTGACCAGTTGACATGCTCAGAGCAGCCCTTCCTCCGACCCACAGGGCTGAGGGAGCGGCAGCCCCTCCTTGCAGCCATTAGCCCCATGGTTTGGGAGCTCGGCCAGGGCGTGGGAGACGCACATTAAACTCCCCCTTCTGCCAGTCGTAGAGAAGGGATTATAAATTGGGTCTCCTGCTTTGGAAGTTGTGGCCTGACCACTAGGCTATGGGATAGTCCGATAATGGGGGGCAGGAGGTAAACTTTTCCTTTGGGACTAACTCATCATGCATTGGGCCAAAGAGAGGAGGACTGACGCTATGGCCCAGGGGTCAGATCCCTGTTCAACCCCTTCTGCATGGTGGGAGGAGGGGGAAGAGAACCCTGGTTTCCCACTTTCACAGCGATTGCCCACTGCTGGGGGGTCACAGCTAAAAACCCCGCACACAGACACGGTCCTCCTTCTGGAGGAGATTTAGGCACCTTATTCCCTCATTGGAGCAGGGCTTTGGTGAAGTCCTCCTCCTCAGCGTTACATGTGGGCTCCCCGCTCAGCAAACTGGCTTTTGTTGCTCCCTTTCTTCAGTCAACTTGTCAAAAGGGATGTGGGCTCCTAGCTCCCACTGAAATCCATGGGAGTTAGGTGCTTAGAGCATCTCAGACCCCAATTCTCCCCACACAGCCTAGCCACCAGCCTGAAGTGCTGCCTGGGAAGGTGCCTAGAAGCTGGGTATTGCCCTGCTTACATCCCTTTGTGGATCAAAGGATAAATGGTGTGAGTGAGAAGTTTACATCTTGGCAAAGAAGCAGCTGGAGGTTCCTGTCCCTCCAAACAGTCTGTCTCCTGAACCTCAGCTGGGGAGGATTTACACAGAAAAAAGGATCTGTAAACAATGGGAACAGAGGGCCCCATCTCTCTCCCTTCACCATCAACATCTGTGCATATCATATCTTCTGCATAAGATCTGGGCCAAAATAAATCTGATGAGATTAAAAAAGGACAATTGCAGAGTCCTGCAGGAAGAAGTACATGGGGGTGTGAAGGTGCTGATCAGTTACGAGCACAATGATGAGAATATTCTCAGTCATAGTCACAATGTAGACTACTAGAAACAGCAGGAAAAGAAAATACTGCAGATCAGGGAGGTCCCCAAATCCCAGGAGGATGAATTCTGTGATGGACATTTCATTTTTCCTCTCTGGGTCTGCCATGAGATGTGTCCGGGGGAACAACATGAACTGTATGCTACAATGAAAATCAAATTCCACAAACGTCAGTCACTAGATTGAAGTTTAATATTCACATGCTCCTTCTCGCCTGGAGGTCCCAGCCCAAATGGTGGGTTGAGAACACAGGTGGGGGTGGTGGGATTTGCACAGGGGAGGTTGATGACAAGGATCAGGCTGTAGAGTTATTCTCACCCTGCTTCCCTAGCCCCAGGGAGTATCCATGCTCATCATGGCTGACTATGAGTTGCCATTATGAATGACAGCGGGTAGTCATTGGGATGGGGAGGGAGCAGGACAGTGAGTCTATAACCTCCCTGGGATGTGGGAGGTCCATGCTGAGGTCGGACACCACAGCCAGAAGGGGCCCAACAGCTGCATATTGGTTTGTTTTGGACGTGAAAAGCCTCCCTGGTCTCCAGGAAAACCAAACACCCCTGGAAAGGAGTTTTTCCAGTCCAAAACCGGAACTATGAAACCTTTTTTAGGCAGGCATGTGTCTGATTTCATGTGTGCTGTACCAGGCAGATCAGTTGTTATGTTGCTATGGGACTATCAGCTGACGTTGTGGGGATCACACAGACCAGGATGGAGTCCCTCCATCCCACCTTCCCTGTAACTTTGGGTGTCTTAATGCTTTACAGTGATGATGCAGAGCCCTAACCCCAGTTAGAATAAACAAGAATAAGGGTCTTGCCCTGGTTTCCAGCTGTCTAGTTACTGCTTGCAGGGTTCATCCTGCAAGTGACCACCTCAAACCCAGAGATTAAGAGGCACCTTTCCCCCTGGACAGCTACACTTCCATCCCATTGCACAACTGCGAGCTGCTGGGTAAAAACCAACATGTTTATTTATCAGAAAGACTGTGGATTCAGAGAGGAAATAGTGAGAGAAACAAAGCATGAAAGCAACAGGAAACACAAAACAACTTCAACTTTTATACTCGTAAATTAGATCAAACTCCCTCTTCTAATGAGAGTTTCCCAGCATATCACCTAAACGTAGGGGATGCAGCATTTCCCAGACAGCACCCACTCATCAGCTGCCCCTCAGTTACTGGGCAGATTTCACTTCAAACCTCTTCCCTTTTAAACAGGATTGGCAGGTTGGTTCCCCATCCCTTTATCTCAGGCTACTGTGATTCGTGGTTATTTTAGAGCAGGGGAAATTCTGTCTCTGCTTGATCACCAGGATGTGTCAGTGTCTTCCCTTTGACTGTAGCAGCCCAGCATTCCCTGGGCTATCCAGCGCTAGGGCTTGGAGCTAGTCTCACCTGCTGGTGGTAAGCAGCACTGCCCTGCCAGGCTGGCCACTGCGAGGTGGAGCTGACATTGTAATAAACCCTGTTCATAACCTGGATCTAGAGCTGTATCTATAGCTACAATGAAACCCCTTCCAGTTTATCAACATCCTTCGTGATTTGTGGGCACCAGACCTGGACACTGGGTTCCAGCGGTGGTCAGCACCAGTGTCAGATACAGATGTAAAATAGCCGCTCTACTCCGGGTTACCCTGTTCATATAGCCAGGCATCACATTAACCCTGTTAGCCACAGGCTGTCTGTTTATCCCCTCCACAGTCCCTTCGTTCATGGTTCCTGCACAAAGGTCCCCTTGGTGTTTGAGAAGGGCACTTGAACCTGACCTCACTGGTTCGTGACATGTAGTAGGTGAAAGCTTGTCTCTCTCACTGAAAGATATCACCTCACCCCCTTTGTCTCGCTAATACAACGCTTCATGCATTTCTCCAGGGGACTTTGCCCGGGATAATACTTTCAAGCACCAGCCCATTGAGTTCTGTCTATAGCGACCAGGGAGAATTTATTCTTACCTCACCTTTTAGCAAGCGATACCACAGTCACCACAAATGGCTGTAAACATCAGCAGGACTTGAATTTGGGCTGGGGCAGTTGCTTAGGGAGATAACAGCACCACACAGCCACAAGTGAGTGAGCCTCTACAGTCCAGGATCTGCAGCGGCTGTATGCCACAGTAATTTCCACCTTATGTGATCGGCCTGATGGCGGTCTGGGATCCTGGACCCTACATATGCCCATGGGGTGCACCAGGTAGTGTCCAAGGAACGAAGCAGATCCCAGCTAGCTGCTGCGACCGCCCTGCCTCTCTGTGCCTGAACCCCCAGTTCCGACCTCAGCTCTGACTTGGATGCTGACCTATGGGATCCCAGCTGGGATTCCGATGCCTGGTTTTGACCTTCAGCCCAATCCCTGACTCCATCTTCGGCTCTGACTCTGGGTTTCACTCTGATTCTGATATGGGCTCTGACCCCCAATCTCCTGCCACTCGTCCCAGCTACCTTTGCCTAGGACCCTGACACCTTGCCTGGACCACCCCTAACACTTGTAGAAGGCTGGACCTTTGGAGCATGGAGGCAGAGGGTTGCCCCCTAACCCGCATGTTCTGAGGGGCACGAGACACGTCTGACATGGGTTGACAGCCCACAGAGGGACCTTCCCATGTGACGAACACAAGCGGGGCAGCTTCGACCAGCACTGCATGGAGGAGTTGGGTTGCATCTTGTCCCCTGAAGGCCTCTGAATGTACCCCAGGAAGGTGAACACTGTTTGGATATGGGCAGCTCCCCCCCTCCGGGGCATGAAAGAGCTGTAGTGTTTCCTTGAGTTTGCTAATTTTTATAGGCACTTATGCATGGCTTTTCAGACCAGATAGCCCCACTGACAACGCTCCTCTGTAAGTGCGGCCTCCTTCACCTGCTCTCCGGAGGCTCAAGGGGTTTTCGACCAACTCAAGATGCTCCAGTCCTGACCCATCCTGAGCCAGTGCGGGCCTTTGTCGGTGAGACCGGTACATGTAGTGTTGCAATTTGGACCAAGGATCTGGTCCCCGACAGCACCTGCTCTCTTGTGACTATTATTCTCAGGGACACACCCCAACGAAGGAGCTTCTGGCAATCAAAGCTGCCTTTGGGGAATGGCGCCAGCACCTTGAAGGTGCCCGACACCCAATACGGGTATACACAGATCATAAAAGCTTGGAGTATCTCTGCAGGGCAAAGGTCTTGAACCAAAGACAGCTTTGATGGCCCCGCTCTTCACACACTTTAATTTTACCACCACCGATCAGCCAGGAGCCCAGACCAAGGCACCCAACGCCCTGTTCCAAAAAGGGGAACGCTCCTGACCCTCACCACACTCAGCTGATGTGCATCCGCAAGCCCAATAATCTCCTGTTCTTTATCTAATCAGTTACAAAGGGGCCCCTCTGCCCCCTAACACCTTCAGAAGGTCCCTGGGTGGCCATTAGGCTGGATTTTAAAATCAAGCCTCTCTTATCAGCCAAGCACATAATAACCCTCACAGAGGCACTAGCATTAAAAAGGCTAATATAGGCACTGGGGGGACTTAAACCCAGGTCTATAGAGAAAGCAAAGCACCCACACACCGCCATAGCCACTGGTAATTTGTCTACACCAGCTAACACACAAGCTGCAGTGGTTGAACACCAGGGGCTGTTCCGCCTCAAGTGATCTGACGGACAGTGCTCTTAGAGATCCTGATTGGCTCCCTGACCCTATATAAGTCCAGGGGGTGTAACAGGAAATGTTTGGAGGCCCAAGAGGTGCTATGTCAGCAGTGATTTTGGGCTGAGAGAGAGGGACTGCTGGCTAGGCAGGATGAGGTGGAGGAGAGAAAGGAAACTGAAGCCAGGCTAAAGCATGAGGCTAGCGAAAGCACCAAGGAAGGCCAGATGCAAGCAAGGAAAAAGAACAGGGTAGATTCCCTGGAACCAGAAGAGAGCCCAGCACATAGGAGGGCAGGAAAGGGAAATGGGGTATAATTACCTTCTAGTAAAATCCCTAGATAAGGCCCTAAAGCTGGGGGATATCAACCCCTGAGAATGGCAGAGTGGATCAAAGAAGTGCTGGGGCTACAGCAAGAGCTCAGACATTGTCTGCTGGAGACCATGAGTGGACTGTCAAAGCAAAGAGCAGGTAGAGAAACTCCTGCAGACAAAGGTGGCAGGTAAAATAACAATAGGCTGTCAGCTCCCCAAATTCCTCCCTGAAACAAGAGGGGTCGTGTGGGGTGTCACCTGAACTGTCAGGACATACAGAAGGAATAGGTGGAGATAAGGTCATTAATTAGTGAAGCTAATTAGCAGAAGAGGTGAGAACAAGTGCTCAACACTTGTGCTGGCTACACTGTAATTGAGGGATGTGAGCAGTATCTTCAGGGTATGGGATATTCTGGACCAAGTCGTATATTCCTCTTTCTGTGACATGCTGGAGCTGCCAGAGATTTGGTTGTGCAGCAAATAATTCCAAAGGAAAAACACAGCACAGGAAGTGCAGAGGTGACCATTCCTGTGTTGATTGGGAGGAAAGGACAGAACAAAACTGTTGCAACCGGAGGAAATGGCAGCTCAGCATATGGAGGGTGCACTGAGGCCAAGTGAGGTAAAGAAATACAAAAAAATCACAAGTTACTGATAACATCTCCAGTGTAGGAGCTGTTAGGAGATGCCTTTCCCCACATCGGGTTCTGTCTTGGGTATTTGCCTGCAAGAAATTAATGGGAGGGAATGAGTGACATGGGGCTGAAAGGGGATAACATACTAATAGACACAGATTCATTGCATTAATCATCAAAGTAATAACAGACAACAAGAATTATAATTAAAGCTGCTGAAAAGTACCTGCAGGCTAGCAACCTGTCAGTAGAACAGCTTCATACTTTCCTATGGGAAGGAAAAAGGACAGTTAAAGAACAGCAGTGACTATTTTCAGGTGGAATACCCACAGCTTAATAACAGATGGGCAGGAATTAAAGATACATACTTATGTGAAAACAAAGCCTAAGATAATAGACATGGAGACTTGACTACCAGAAAAACTAGACTATAAAAATCTCAGCATATGCTCTATGTAGACATGATAGAGAAATAGGAAAGGGTGGACATGCCTACACCTTCACATAGGAGAACCTGAACTATCTTGATGCATGTCTAAGGCTTTATAATGTGAATAACCCATGCAGGAAACTAGAGACTGTGGACCTGAAAAAATTAATTGCAGATGTCACAGGCCCATTCATTAGCTGTGCTGAGCTGAGAGGGTCAAGTTATAAAAAGGGAGAACAAAGTCACCTGGCCATCTTCTCTTGAATGAAAAAAATCAGCTTTTGATTTTCCAGTCAGAAGTTGAAATTTCCCAAGATTGTTTTTTTTACCAGTTCTGATTATGATGCAAACCTGCCGTGCTATTTGGCTGAAATTGAATAACACTGTTATTAATAATAACATAAGTATTAATTATTACATTTATGATTAATTAGCATAGAATCTTAGAAATGTAGGCCTTGAAGGGACTTTGAGAAGTAATCAAGTCTAGCCACCTTCCTGAGGTAGGACCAAGTAAACCTAGACCATCCCTGATAGGTGTTTCTCTAACATGTTCTCAAAAACTTTCAACAATGTTCTTAAGAACCTCCAGAGCTTCCCTTGGAAGCTTGTTCTGGAGCTTCACTATTGTCATAGTTAGAAAGTGTTGCCTAACTTAAATCTCCCTTGCTGCAGATTAAACAATCACTTCTTCTCCTACCTTCTGTGCACATGGAAAACAATTGATCAGTGTCTTCTTTATAATAGTCCTTAACACGTTTCAAGACTATTATCAGGTCGCCCTTCAGTTGTCTTTTCTCACAACTAAACCTGTCCAGATTCGTTAACCTTTTCTCAGAGATCATGTTTTCTAACCTTTTATCATTTGTGTTGTTTTCCTGTGGACTCTAGAATTTGCCCACATCTTTCTTAAAACATGGCACCCAGAACTGACACATTACTTCAGCTGAGGTCACACCAGTGCTGAGCAGACAGGTCAATTACCTCAGATAGGACAATGACCTCTGGTGTCTTACAACTGACACTTCTATTAATATCACTCCAGAATGACGTTTGTTATTTCTATGTATATAATAATTAATCATGCTAATACTAGTCATCATAATAGTGTATAATATCATGACTGAGCTAGGCAAAAATGATATTTTTGGTTCAATGGGAATTTAAAAAATGTTTTAAAAATAGTTTAGTTTCTGGTCAAACAGAAAATGTCATTTTTCCAAAATTTGGCAAATTGAAAAATTGGAAAACATTTTGAGGCAGGTCAAAATGAAAAGTGTTGTGGGGGATTTTTGGAGATTTTTTTTTTTTCCAACCAGCTTTTAAATTCAGTAGATTTGGATAAACATGGGAATCTCAAGTACTAGTAGAGAGGTTATTTTACCTCTGTATTTGGCACTGGTGTGAAGGATGCTGGAATACTGTGTCCAATTCTGATGTCCACAGTTCAAGAAGGATGTTGATAAATTGGAGAGGGTTCTGAGAAGAGACATGAGAATCATTCAAGGATTAGAAAACATGCCTTACAGTTATAGACTCAAGGAGCTCAATCTATTAATTTTAACAAAGAGAATGTTAAGAGGTGACTTGATTGCAGTCTATAAGTACCTACCTGGAGAACAGATATTTAATATTGGACTCTTTATAGTGGACAAGGACAAAAAATAATTTATGGTCTGAAGATGGAGAGGATTGCATGCACTACTACACTACTACAGACCGGGAACTGACTGGCTAGGCAGCAGTTCTGCATTAAAAGACCTGTGAGTTACAGTGGACAAAAAGCTGGATATTAGTCAACAGTGTGCCCTTGTTGCCAAGAAGGCTAACGGCATATTGGGTTGCATTAGTAGGAGCATTGCCAGCAGATTGAGGGAAGTGATTATTTCCCTCTATTCGGCACGGGTGGGGCCACATCTGGAGTACTGTGTCCAATTTTGGCCCCCCACTACAAGAAGGATGTGCACAAATTGGCGAGAGTCCAGTGGAGGGCAAAAAATGCTTAAGGAGCTGGAGCTCATGAATTATGAGTAGAGGCTTAGGGAACGAGTCTTGTTTAATCTGCAGAAGAGAAGAGTGAGGGGGGATTTTACAGTGGCTTTCAACTACCTGCAAGGGGGTTCCAGGGAGGATGGAGCTAGGCTGTTCTCAGTGGTGGCAGATGACAGAACAAGAAGCAACGGTCTCAAGTTGCAGTGGGGGAGGTCTAGGTTGGTTATTAGGAAAAACATTTTCCCTAGGAGGGTGGTGAAGCACTGGAATGGGTTACCTAGGGAGGTGGTGGAATCTCTGTCATTAGCTGCTTTTAAGGCCCGGCTTTACAAAGCCCTAGCTGGGATGATTTAGTTGGGGTTGGTCCTGCTTTGAGCAGGGGGTTGAACTAGATGACCCTCTGAGATCCCTTCCAACTCTCATCTTCTAGCATTCTATAATTCTAACTTCCTTGAACTTCATTAAAAAAGCCATTTGAAAGGAGTGAGTCCCCACTACTTGAGCTAAACAAGTAACTCCACTAGTTGGTAGCTCTCAAAAACTCAAATCTTCTGTGACTCAAACACTTAACAGGGTTAAGGACCCACCCTGTGGGATTCAAGTTTACCACGACTGGGTATGACGTTGAATTTGTAAGGTGGGGATATCAAGTTGGCCGTAATAGGAAATGGGTTTCTGGGCACGTTTACACTGCAACTGGAAGCACGCCTCCTGGCCTACGTAGACACACTCATGATAGCTTTGCTCAAGGTTGTTCACTAACAATAGCTGTCTGATGGTGTATTCATCTTACCACACCAATTCAGTTGTCGGGGATGAGGCCAAGAGATAAAATAGAGACGCTACCTGAGCACACCTCTGAACTGGTCCCATTCTCTAATCAAGTCCGGTAGAGTCTGTAATAGGTAGGACCAGATGACCAGTGCATGTAAATCAGCTTAACTCCATTGAGGGTAGGCCTCAGCGGGTGCAAAGGGTATAGGTCCATGTAATTCAGTAGTCCAGATCCCCCGCTGGTCTACATCAGTCTCCTTCCTTTTGACTCAATGGGCCAGATCCTCACCTGGTATAAATCCACATGCCAATGCTGACATCAATGGAACAAGGCTAATTTATGTCAGCTGCAGATCTCTGACTGGATCTGAACCTCCTCTCATGCAGTAAGGGAAGAGATAAATTACTCCTTCTATGGCTGTTTAACCTGCACCACACAGAGCAATTGCATTTCTCCACTCCTTCGTTGCACCGTGGAAATAGACTGCTCCATTAGCCCGTATGCTAATTAGGAAAGCCGAGGTCTGAATTCCTCACAATCTTAAATGGATTGTTATTTTCACACCAGCCCTGTAAAGCAAAGTGTTGTTACCCTCATTTTACAGAGGTGGGTGTTGTGCGTTGTTAGTTGTCAGTATAGGTTGTATGCATGCGTCCCCATGTAGGCGCTGTCCCAGGTAACCGAGACGGCACTCACAATCGAATGAATCGACACGACCACGGATTAGCTGAGCAACAAAGACACCTGGGCCAGGTTTATTGTAGTTGAAGTACAATGAGAAGCGACCTATAGAGTAGCTACCGGTACACTTCAAATACGAGTGCTCCACTACAATGGACACGACACAGTTTAATGGCGGGACTTTCCGTTATCCCCGAGGTAGAATGAGATCATTCCCTCTGACTCCCTCTTTTATACACTGTTACAAAAAAATGCATTCTGCCCACTTCGACATAGGTAGTTGCCACCCACTTGACATAGTCTGATACCACCCCTCACCTTGTACTGGACGGTTCAGGCAAAACAACTCTATTTGTCATCTTACCAGACATTTCTATCCATCAAAGTGTGATTTCAGGGGGTCTGATGGCCCTTGTTATCTCTTTGGTGTTAGGCTATCTTGGTACTTTCTGCACCTGCTTTATATATTTTTAGTAATATTTTGATATTAGTAATATTTGGGAAATATGCGTGTTTGCAGTATCAGCTTTTTCTCTGAGCCAGTTTCAGTGAGGTCGTGAGTTTACAGCCTGCATCCTGTTCATGGCTTTTTCCACTTAGATCTCATGTCTTAGCCCAGGGGTGTCAAACTCACTCAAAGTGACGGGCCGGAATCACAGAACCTCTACTTTGAAGGGGCCATACAATGCTCTCCGCCGAATATTTCAGGCCCTCTGCCCATTTTCAGCGGCTCAGCATCAGTGGCTTTCAGTGCTGACCTTTCGCTGTGGGGACACTGACATTGCCACTTTAAGAAATTTCTGGGAGGGATGCCCGCCGCCGAAAAACTGAGGACGAGTTCTCCTTTTCGGCGGCAGAGTTGTGGAGCGAACGGTATTGCCGCTTTAAGACGCTGGCCCCACATATCTCTTAAAGTGGCAATGCAGACTTTCGGCGGCTCCAACACTTACTTTCGGCGGCAGGGATCAAAGAGGTTCGCGGGCCACATAACAAAGGTTTGACACCCCTGTCTTAGCCTGTTCCGTTAGACTGCAGGCCTCAAATTGTCACTTCTTACTACAGGGGGATTACACAGGTCAGATTAAGCTCATCCATCGAACCCTCTTTGTGGTCAGACCATCAAACTGTCCTGTCCCTCACCCCAGTGTCAATCAAGAATAACTTTGCTGCAGTTCATAGGGGCTGATTCTTCTCTCCCTCACCTTGGTGTAAATCAGGAACAGCTCCATTAAAGTCAATGCTGTTACCCTGCTCTAAAGCCAGGCCAAAAGAGAGGTGTTGTTTTCAGTTGAGCAGACTTTTATAGTAGATTAAGAGGAAAAGAAAAAAAAAACTAGCAAAGGACAAAGAAAGGCTTCCATGAGAGAGAGCACTGTGTGTGTCTCTCTTTCTATCACATATCTGTATTGACAGCTGCATGGAACATCCCCCTCTGACTGGGAGACTCTTTAGAAATTTGAAGGCGAGCTACGTTGAGACACTGCACTCTGGAGGAGTTTTAAAGGGTCACAGCCCATGCACGGATAAGGCCCAAGCTTTGCCCGAAGTCTGCACTCCTGGATCCTGCCAGCACCTCTGGCAGTGCAAGGGGCAGGGGAGGGAGGGACACTGCCACATGCTGCCTCTGCAGTGCACAGATCAGAGAGAGCCCTGGGGAGAGACTGCTGAGGGCTCGGGCATGTAGTTCAGACCAAAGGCAAGAAACTCTGTTTTGTTCAGAACTGGGAACTTTTCAGAGTTACCAACAACCCCCATTCCCGAGGAATATCTACTGCACATTCTTAACCGTTAGCAGCTCTATGCCCCACACCCATCTGACGACAATATGTTCTAGTGGATCAGGCACAGTACTGGCACTCAGGAGACTTGGGTTCTCCTCCTGGTTCTGCCCTTGAGCTGTGGGGTTTTGAAAAGCAGCAAAGCATCTAACACCCCTTCAAATCCGTGCCTTTAAAAATCTGGCTTTAGATCTGACTGTAAATGTTTTCTAGGTGCCTTAGCCCTCTGGACCTCTATGCCTCAGTGCAATCAATAAACCCGTGAAGATAAGCATTGCCCCGCTTATCTCACCTGCACAGCTTTATCCACAGGCAGGCTCTGAACACACATCACTACACAAAATGGCCAGAGGGAATGGTGGGGAAATGGAAGAGATGGCAGCTTCTTCCCTTATAAAATTTAGGCCAGCAGTTTGGGCACCCAGCTGGGCTGTGGGAGACCCCGGTTAAATTCCCGCCTGTGGTTGATCATGAGACTGGATTTGGACAAATATCTTCTACCTCAGAAGTGACAGACCTGGCCACTGTTCATACAGAGTGGAACAGCTTCAATGGCTGAGATTGGAAGTGTGCCGTACTAGGAGATCTTTCAGTGAGACTTGGCAGAATTCAATTTTTATTTTTTAAACATTTTGACTCATAACATCAGTCCTGACTTGTCAGCCTTTTCCCCAGTTTTATCATTTCAACGTTAACAGTTGTGCAAAGTTGTTAGTTGTGTGTGTTAGTTTTTTTCTCATTTTTATCGATTTAAATGTTCACAGCTCTGGGAAATGATGGGGGGTGATATAACAGAGTGGGTCAGACAATAATTGTTTAATGAGACCAGCTGTTAGTTTAAAAAAGGTTAAAGCTTTATAACCCTTAAAACACAAATTGACAACATCACATTGTTCAAATACACAAGGTAAATATCCGTACAAACACTAATAAATTCTCAAGCAGAATTTTTCATATTTTCCCTCTGTACATTTCTATTGTCAGACACGGAAATATTTTTGTCGTTTTGTGTGTGTACAATGAAATTCAGGTTTACTGTCTCTTTTATCAATAAAAATATGATCCTTCAATCCTACCTTCCAGCCCCGTGGTTAGATCATGTGGTTAAAAGGTAGAAAAAACATGTTCAAATGCCTTCTTCTCAGGAAAAGGAGGAAATTGAACTGTGCTCTCCCACACTCCGAATGCCCGAGGCAGTAGACTACAGCTTATGAGACGCTTCCTTCTCTCCTGGCCATTTCATGACCTGTTAGACTTGCTACCAGGTGAGGTACACCACATGTTGTGATAGACACATGTAGAACTCACAGATCCTGACAGGTGTGTTGTGGGGCTACTGACCATCATAGCAGTGGAGATAGGTCTGTAGGTTTTGCATCTGTTCTTAGGGGAGAGGCTGCTGTCACTTTGTGCTGGTGGCTGCCGGTCTGTGGCCAGCTTGCATATAATGATGAGCTTGGTGAGGTTGGGTGGTTGTTTGAAGAACAGAAAAAGAGTGTTGGGAAAGCTCTCCTTCAGCTTGTGTCCCCAGTGAGTACGGGTGGTAACTGTTTAATGATACTTCAATTCACAAATCTGTCAGACAGCAAAAGTCCTGGATTCAATAAAGACACTGGAAGCTCCCCAGCCCTGTCTCTGCCCAGCTGAATATGCACAAGCCCTGCTGTCTCTAACGCTGCCCCCAGCACCCCAATACACTGCCTGGGCACCACTTGAAGGGCCACAGTCCCTTGCACCCCCAAGAGGTGGATGGGGGGTTTTAGGGGAGGGGGCCAAGTGGGAGTGGGGCCTCAGGTGGATCAGGACTGGAGTGTGGGCAGAGCCTCAGGGGAAGGAGTGGAGCAGGGGGGAGTCACGGTACAAGCACTGATCCCCTCCGCCCGCCACCCAGCCTCCCCAAAAGCAGGAGTCATGGGCCACCAATGACATTGAGCATCAGAGAATACATTCCCCTGCAGTCATTACCCGTTAACTGGGCTTCTCACACCTGGAGTCTCACTGTGGGTACTAGAACAGCTGCCCACACACGCTGTGGTTTGCCTCATTGCACCACATGACGAGCTCCCATTCTACACGTTTTATTGCAACTTAGGGTAAATGCCCACAAAATCGTTTGCAAATGCTCATGGAAGTCACAGTTTTATTCAGAGCTTTTCTCAGGGCCTCCTTGACCTCTTTGTTTCTCAGGCCGTAGATGAGGGGATTCACCATGGGCGTCAGCACGGTGTAGAAGACGGAGAACACTTTGTTCAGGTCACGCAGCACAGCTGTGTCTGGGAGCATGTAGACAATGATCAGGGTCCCATAGAAAACTGTCACCACGATGAGGTGAGAGGAGCAGGTAGAAAAGGCCTTTTGCCTCCCAGTGCTGGAAGGGATTCTCAGGATGGCGCTGATGATACACATGTAAGATGTGAGGGTTAACAGAAAAGGGGGAAAAGTAAATATGCAGCAGTTGAGGAAGACCACAAAAACCATCCAGCTGGTATCACTGCAGGATAATTTTATCAACGGGCTGTAATCACAAAAAAAATGGTCAATTTCACTGGGCCCACAGAAAATCTGTTGTGACATCCAACATATTGTGATAGCGCTGACTGCAAAGCCACTGAGCCAAGATCCAACCACTACCTGGAGGGAAAAGCCACTGTTCATACGGGCTGCATAATGCAGTGGTTTGCATATGGCTAAATACCGATCATAAGACATCACTGATAAGAGACAACACTCTGTAGATAACAGAGAACAAAATATATAAAACTGTATGAGGCAACCAGTGAATGAAATGGTCTTGTCCCCACTCAGGAGACTGGCCAGCATCCGGGGCAGGATGGTGGAGGTGTAGCAGGTCTCCAAACAGGACAGGTTCCCCAGGAAGAAGTACATGGGAGTGTGAAGGTGCTGATCCACCACAACTAGCACCACGATGGCCATGTTCCCAGCCATGGTCACAACGTAGATCACTAGAAACAGCGGGAAGAGAAGAATTTGCAGTTCGTGGAAATTCCCAAAGCCCAGGAGGATGAATCCCATGATGGACGTTTGATTTCCCCGTTCTGGGTCTGCCATGGATTCTATTGAGAAAAATATTTCTTTTTAAAAAAGCAATAACAATAACAACCTGTGAAATATGATATAAAACATTTTGTTTTTTCTGGTCTCACCTTATTTTTGTTGTTTAGTTCTGGTTTTGGAGGCAATATAATAGAAGTCGTAGAAATTTGGTGGGGCAATGATAATCAATGGCATACAGTAATAAGAGGGCACAAAATATATAGGAATGACCAAGCACGTGGCACGGATGGGGGTGTAGCACTAGATGTGAAAGTCAAATGGAGTACAAATCTTAAATGAATCAAACTGTACCACAGACTCTCTTTGCAGATAGAGTTCATGCAAGATTCCATGCTTGAATAATAAGAATATAGGAGAAGGAATATACTACCAACCAGCTGACCAGGATTGTGATGGTGATTGTGAAACACTCAGGTTGATTAGAGAGGCTAAAAAACCAGAAAACCCAATAAATATGGGGGATTTCAACCATCCCCATTTTGACTGGGTACATGTCACCTCAGGTGTTGTGTTGTATGTCAGATACGGAAGATAATTCTTCTGCTCTACCCAGCATCTGTGAGGCCTCAGCTGCAGGATTGTATCCAGTTTCAGGAATCACACAAGAAGAAAAATATGGACAAATTGAAGAGAGAGTTCAGCAGAGAGCAACAAAGGTGATAAAAGGTTTAGAAAACCTGCCCTGTGAGGAAAGGTGGAAAGAATTGGGCATATTTAATCTAGAGATGAGAAAATTGATGGGGAACCTGATAACAGCCTTCAAACATGTAAAACATTCTCCATGTCCACTGAGGGTTGAAAAGAAGGAATCATCTTAATCTGCAACAAAAGAGATTTAGGTATAGTAAGTAAAACTCTAACTCTAACAAATTCCAGCTAAGCACAGAGACAGGTTACCAAGGCAGGTTGTGTAATTCCCCTTAACTGAATGTTTTTAAGAGAGCTCAAATAAAACACGTGTCAGCGATGGTCTAGAGAGTCAGCATGGCAGGATGGAGTAGATTAGTGGGTTTCAACCTTTCCAGACAACTGTACCCCTTTCAGGAGTCTGATTTGTCTTGCGTACCCCAAGTTTCACCTCACTTAGAAACTACTTGCTTACAAAATCAGACATAAAAATACAAGTGTCACAGACACTATTACTGAGAAATTGCTCACGTTCTCCTAAAATAAATCAACTGGAGTATAAATATTGTACTTACATTTCAGTGTCTACTATATAGAGCCGTACAAAAAAGGTATTGTCTGTATGAAATTGTAGTTTGTACTTACTTTGCTAGTGCTTTTTAAGTAGCCTAGTTGTAAAATTAGATAAATATCTGAATAAATTGATGTACCCGCCTGGATGACCTTCGTGTACCCCAAGGGGCATGTGTACCCCTGGTTGAGAACCACTGGAAAGATGACCTCTCAAGGTCCATTCCAGCTCTTCTTTACTATGATTTATTATTCCATTTCCTTGTTCCACTCATAACTGAAGTTTTTAGTTAACCATTATAAAATTAGTTGTAGTTTTTTAAACAATGTTTTTATTTAAGAAGTTTTAGCAGGTTTCCAAATTCTAGCCATGTAACTTACCAGAGACAATACAATATTAGTTTTAATACTTGCCTATTTCTCCTGCTAGAAATCCGCTAGAAATCACATTTTTGCAGTCATATCAAACTGTAACCTCATGTACTGTAGGGTTGCTTTTATCTTCTATAACTGAGATAGCATTTAGATGGCAAATTAAGATAGGTAGATAGATAGATGGATAGATAGATAGATAGATATTGTGAAGGGAAGGAAAGACAGAGACAGACTGTCAGATAGGCAGAAATAATGAACACAAGCAAGCAGGATAGATTGTGGAGGGAAAGCTAGATGGCAACACATGGGCAGACAGTCAGCTAGCTAGATACCTCATTGAAAATTTCCTATTCCAAACATTTTTTCTCCCACTGGATATGTGTTAAATTCTTTTCCGAGAGGCATTAATTACATTATCCTAAGAATAAGTTTATTTTGTCAGTTCTGTCCCTGTTTCTACCCTCTTTTCCTGCCTCTGCAGTCTCACTGCCTCTGGAATTTCACCACCATCAGTCCTGAACAATGCTTTTCATTCAGTGAGTGAGCGAGGAGGCTCAAAATCTCATAAATCCTCACAAAGACTTTCCAGCTCAGCTCCGCTCTGGCTAGAACTGGAACCCAGGGTGTTCTACATACATCTGAACCTGTCTGCTCTGACGTGTCTCACAGAAAGACAGTGTCTCTGTTACACGTCATTCATGACTGTAGATTCTAGAGAGCTACTCAGGGTCTTATATTTCCACCATGGATAGGTTTGTCTTTTAATTATAAAAACAAAAATCCCAAGAGCAAAAGCAACTATAAACTCCCAAATGTAAAGTAAAAATCTGATTTCTTTTTTTTTTTTCAGAGAAAAAACTGAAAATGTGCTGGTATTTTGGTTTTTGAATTTTCAATGAAACTTTTTAAAATTACATTGAAGAAAAGCAGACACTTTCTACGAACATTTTTGTTTTGTGATAATCCAATTTCCCATCATGAAGAGCTTTGATGAAAAAATTTCACCAAATCCTAGCAGGTCCTACTGTGTACTGGAAAACTATGTACTGGACAGGAAGGATCAGGTGTAAGAATATACATTCTCCTTTACCTTCTGTTTATCTGATGGTAAAAGATGTGCTTCCTCCAAAACAGGAATAATAAAAGCTGGGATCACTGATGTAACTTCTTCATGAAGCCTTTCACAGACCAGGATACAGGAACTAGGGTTATATCCTATCACTATCCTCTTCGTGGACCTGTGTAATAAGACGAGAGAGTGCTGAAAAGGACTGAGAGCTCTATTTTCCTGCCTCGCACAGCTGGCTTTTACCTGATTTCCTCCTCTCATTCATTACACAAGAGAGAAACATCTCCCTGGACACTTCTACTACTGGGAATTTGCAACCACCATGAAGCCGGAGTAAATGATACATTTATTATTGGAACTTACTAACGAGTCTAATAGGGAAACCTCTAAACTCAGTGAGAAAGTTGTAGAGATAGAAAAATGCCTAACCTCAAAGGAGATACTTTCTTTGATAACTGCTAAAGAGTTATCACTCCAGAGGAGTCCTGTCGTTCCCCTTGTCTGCTCTCCTGTCTCTAAAGTGGCTAGTACCAACTGCTTTAGATGCACGGACCTCAAGGCAAGAAGGGATACCGAATCCTCTACTCCAACATAATGAATCTAACAGGGCATTGCATTGGGCTGCATTTGGAGGGGCATTGCCAGCAGGTCACGGGAAGTGATTATTCCCCTCTATTCGGCATTGGTGAGGCCGCATTTAGAATATTGTGTCCAGTTTTGGGCCCCCCACTACAAAAAGGATGTGGACAAGTTGGAGAGAGTACAGCGGAGGGCAACCAAAATGATTAGGGGGCTGGAGCACATGACTTTTGAGGAAAGGCTGAAGGAACTGGGCTTTTTGAGTCTACAGAAGAGTATCGGGGGGGGGGGGGGGGCGAGAGGATTCGATAGCAGTCTTCAACTACCTGAAGGGGAGTTCCAGAGAGGATGGAGCTAGGTTGTTCTCAGTGGTGGCAATGACATAAGAAAGAGCAATGATTCCAAGTTGCAGTGGGCGAATTCTAGTTTGGATATTAGGAAAAGCCATTTTCTCTAGGAAGGAGGTGAAGCACTGGAATGGGTTACCTGGGGAGGTGGTAGAATCTCCATCCTCAGAGGTTTTTAAGGTGCGACTTGACGAAGCCCTGGCTGGGATCATTTAGTTGATCTTGGTCCTTCTTTGAGCAGGGGGTTGGACTAGATGATCTCCTGAGGTCCCTTCCAACCCTGATCTTCTATGGTTTAATGATTCTAACAGTAAAATCTGATCACTTGATCCATTCTAGCAACAGGCATATTTTGACAGCACCATGGATTTTAGGAGATTATGTCCTTTCATTAGGCATCTGACGTGTCCTGCTTCATATGAATTATTACAACCGTACAGAAGTGATGAATATGGGGTTTAAAGTGTACTGCTTTGGGGCACAGTGTGCAACACCCTGTCCTGGGAAGAAGGCCCTGACCTTCTTCCTCTACATCAGCCAGTGGCTACCCCTACCTTCAGCTTTGTAAAGGCCAGGCCTTCCTCTGTTCCTCGTTGCTTCTCCGCCTAAACCAACCTCTTCCCTGGGCCAAGGGCCCTAAGGGCCTGGCCCTTGAGTAAAGTGGTCATGGCAGTGGTTCGGGAAATCAGGGAGTTTGTTAGTTTGAATCCCTCTCCACCCTTGCGAGAGGTCTCCATTGTAGGTGCTCCTGGCACATCCCACGCCACCTTCAGTGGCTCATCATATCTACATCTTAACCAACCTCTTCCCTGTGACAGAACATCCCCTTGTATTCACACACTAGACACTACTGTAATAATCTTCATACAGTCATGCCTTATAAGGTGTTATTTGAAAACTCATAACCTGCTGAACAGTAAAATGCATCCAGTAACATTATGTGCATGAGATGAAATCATGACTGACGTGTGTTTCCCAGATAAGTTTGGGGAGTTGCTAAACCAGTTTCTCAAAGACAAAGGGCAGGGCTAAGCCCCAGTCAGGTGTCAACAAAGCTGATGGGTCATCCCCTATCAAGTGGCTGTTCTATGGCAAGAAAGGGAGGGAAAGGGGTAAAGAGATCTTCATCTTAGCTAAGACACATCATGATCTCTCTTTCCTCCCTGAAACCTCTTGGCCCTCAGATGGAAATGCTTTTCAAAGAAGAACTGAAACAAAGGAGGGACAAACACCCCAAGATTCCCCTCTCTTCTCTCTCCCTGTCCATCTCCCGCTTTGCACCGGAGAAGACAAAAGAAGCAGCCATTGTACTCTGGGGGAAGAATCTTGGCCGGAAGAGTTTGGTCAGTAATGCTGTTGGAAGCATGTGGTGAGAAACTTTGCTTTAAAGCTAATATAGCTTGTTCCATTAGGCACTCCAGAGTGTTTTATATTTATTTTTCTTGCAGCCATTTCTGACTCTTATGCCTCACTGCTTACACTCACTGAAAATCTCTCTCTTTGTAGTTAATAAACTTGTTTTATTGTTTTATCTAATCCCGTGTGTTTAAATTAAAGGGCTGGGTAATTCCATTTGGGGGGCAAAGTTGTGTGCACTTTATTCTCTTAAAGGAATAATGCACTTGATACATTTGGACTGTCTGGGAGAGGCTGGGCAGTACAGGAGATACATTTCCTGGGGCAAAAATCCAGGACTGGGAGTGTTTTGGGGTCAAGGGACAGACAGTCCCCACCCTCACTGGTCTGGATTGTGCCCCACTACGTCACAGGCATCTATTGGGGTTTTCAGATATGCCCAGGCACCTAACCCCTGTTGATTTCAGTGAGAATTAGGCATCTAGGGCCTGATTTTTAAAGATATTTAGGTGTTTAAAGATGGAGACAGGGGGATATTAAAATAAGCATTTTATTCTTTTGGATCGAAATAGAATGCACTGACATGTCAAAATGAAATTTAGGTTTTGATTCTCTGAATCAATGTTGAATCAATTCCAAATAATTCCTGTTTGAACAACAGCATATCTTTAGAAAAAAATCTTTCTTAGGCTAAAGAGATTGAGCTTCATGATATACATAGCAGATCCACAGCTTGTGTAAACTGGAATCATAGCATTTGACTCAATGGAGCCAGTCCTTATGTGGTGTAAATTAATGTAGTTCCATTGAAGCCAATAGGCCAGATCCGCAGATGGTATAAATTGGTTACATTCTCTCAAAGTCAGTGAAATTCAACTGGTTTGTAGAGGATCTAGCTCTAAACATTAAGCTCTGATTCTTTTCCCACATATACCCATTTTACATCAGTCTGAATCCTTTGATGCCAATCCTGATGTATAGATACAAGGAAAAGAAGCTCCCTTCTTTGATTTTTAGTGTCCATGAAACAGGAATAACCGTCAAAGCAGTTAAATAGGCATTGCTTAGGCACACAATGAAAACCGGATTCTTCCCTCCCACAAAATGCACACCAGTTAAACTTCACGACTAGGCCAGATATTATGCAGGTGTAAATCAGAACAACTACGTTGACATCAATGGAGCGAATCTCGATTTCCATCAGTGCAATTAAGAGCAGAATCTGGCCCATTTATACCTAAACTGTTGTTGTCATGGAAACAACAGGCCTGGACCAGGAAGCGCACAGTGAAAGACTATTTGATGGAGAAAGACAGATGATTAATTCCGTAGAATATAAAAAGAATAGTTAATGGGTTTTGTGCTTTAAGATAGAATTGTAAAGTGCATAGCTTGGGAAAAGGGCTGGAAAGACCTGATAAGGGCTGTCCGAGCGTTAGCACAGCACAAATAGAGGGCAGACATAAAAACAAAAGCTGACCAGAGCTGACTACACCTGTCTAAGTAACACTTGAAAGCGCCTACAAGTCAGGATGACTCATCAGAAATGCTCACTGATTGGTTAAACTGATCGCAAAAGTGACACTGTTCAATGGTTGGTTACATACTGATAGCAAAAGTGACACTGTTCACTGGTTGGTTACATGGTGATCAGGCTGTGGGTACTTAAACCCAAAAAGTCAGTTGCACTTTGGACTGCAGCCCGCTGGGATCCTCGGTTGTTGGACTGAGCCCTTCTATGAACCAGCAGCATCCAAGGGGTGGCTAACACTTATCAGAGTCGACTCGGCCCAAGGGGCTTAAGGAGAGAAGCGTTTTTGGTAATGTATGAAAGTACACTTGCTTTAAGATAACAAACGAACATCTGTCTGTTTGTCTGTCTGTGAAGAGTAACTAGGATTTTACAAGCGACCATCTGTCTGTAAGCACGAGGTAGTAAGTAATAAAATTGTGTACTATAAGAGAGAGTTTGCAAGCGACCATCTGTCTGTAAACATAGGTTACAAATGACCATCTGTCTGTAAACATGAGGCAATAAGTAGTGAAATTGTACAAATGACCATCTGTCTGTATAAGGTAACAAGGAGTTTACAAACAACCATCTGTCTGTAAACATAGTTTACAAGCAACCATCTGTCTGTAAGCATAAGGAAATAAGTAAAAGAACTGTGCACCATAAGAAATGAATAAGTGCATGGTAGAGCATTAGGCCTTTGTATCTTTTTCTGATTTTGTGTTTGTACTAGTTATGTCCATGTACTTTGTTCTTTACTAATGAATAAATAAATGAGGAATATTTCTTCGGTTGAAACCTTGTTCACATTCTTGTTCGGTCACCCCCGCCCCTCGGCTCAGGCAATTCTTCTCCTTCCAGAGACCCACACTCCTAAAGCTGAGGTCTTTCAGGCTGCTCTGAGTCCACGAATTCTTTCCAAATAACCTCCACCCAATCAGTCTCTGCAGTGAAGCTTTTATCTCTTTTTTCCTCATGCTGTACACAATGGGAATTCAGCACTGGAAGCACCGTGGAATAGAGAACAACTGCTATGAGATCCAGCCCTGATGTGGAGCTGGAGGTGGGTTTCAGGTAGGCAAAGATGCCAGTGAAAACGAACAAGGAGACCACAGTGAGGTGAGACAGGCACGTGGAGAAGGCTTTGTGCCGGCCCTGCTCAGAGGGGATTTTCAGCACCGTAGTGAAGATCTGAACATAAGACACAATTATAAAAACAAAGCAGAGTAAGACTAAGCACAATAACACCAATTTCACTGAGGTATGAGTCAGAGCAGGCGAGCTTGAGCAATTGGGGGATTTCACAGAAGAATTGATGCACCCTGTTACCTCCACAGAAGGTTAACACAAACGTGTTCCCAGTGTGCAGGGCAGAATTGAAACTAGCAGTGATCCAGGCACTGGCTGCCATTTGGAGACAAGCTCCCCTGTTCATCACTCTCTCACAGTGCAGCAGTTGGCAGATAGAGATGTATCTGTCGTACGCCATGATGGTGAGAAGGGAAAAATCTGCTCCCATAAACAAGCAGAGGGAAAAGACTTGGGTAACACAACCAGCATAGGAAATAGAAGTGGTGTTCATGAGGGAATTAGCCAGGGATTTGGGAATGGTTACAGAGATGTAGCCAAGGTCTAGGATGGACAAGTTCATAAGAAAGAAATACATGGGGACGTGAAGGTGATGGTTGAGGGCTACAGCTCTGATGATGAGAAGATTCCCCATCAGGGCTGTCAGGTAAAGCAGTAGGTGCAGGATAAAGTAAAGATTCTGCCTCTCAGGAACATCAGAGAATCCCAGGAGAAGGAATGTGGTGACAGTGGTTTGGTTGGACATTGTCTTTCTCAAAACATCGTGTGCTTCCTGTGGAGGGAAAGACAAGAACTGGGGTCAGACTTAGGCTAGTAAAATGACACTCCTTTTGTACTAACCACCTTAATATCCTTGAGTCATATCATTAGCATGTGAAGTTTGGTGTAATATGGATTTGAGGGTAGGGAATTAGCTCCATTTTCTCGAGTGGAGTTACTCCTGATTTACACTGGGCTGAGTGATTGGATAATCAAGTCCATCGAACAAAGAAGATTATTTTTTATTTACACCAAGTTGAAGGAAAGTAAAATCAGGACCAATCGTTTGTAAGTCTTTTTCACCCAAAGAGGCATAAGGTTAGGTAAATTTTATCCTCATTTTAGAGAGGGGAGACGGCAGACCAGAGAGCTAGATTCTGCCGCCATGTACACCATCGTAAATCTGGGGTAATTTCATTGAAACCAGTGGAATTTCTGTGCATTTACCCTGCTGTAAATGGAAGTAACATCTACCATGGAGATGAAAGGGCTCACTCGTGTTTCCACGTTGACATTGCTATAGACTCAGGAACACAGCCTAGGAGGCGTCCAGGATCCCAGCTGGAAGAGGCTAGGAAGAAGACAAAGGAATTTCGATCTCACGTAGGCTGACTAATAACTACTCTTTCTGGAGCACTCATCTTCAGGGTCACCCAATCCACCCCCTGTGCAAGTCACTGGGTTATTTCACGCTTGGCAATGCTTCTCTCCTGGCAGTGGGGGGTGGCAGTGACAGAACAAACACTTAAATATTATCACACAACACGGAATAAAGATGTGACAAGGCAGACTGATGTGTGCACCCACTGCCCAGCACCCCAGACAGTCTAAACACTGAACACAGTCTAGTAAATCTAACATCAGTGTTAACAGTGCTAACCCACAGCTGAGCCAGGCTGGTTTCCAGCCAGGCCTTTGTCAGTGTTCAGATGAGGATTAGGGGCCTTGGCATGAGCTGGCACCTGGTCTGTCAGCATCACAGTGGTCCTTGAAATGATGGACGGGCCTGATGAAAGGGGAAACTGACTCTTGGGAATTCCCAAGGAAAAGGCTGTTAAAGCCTCCCCTTTATTCCAGAGACTCTGTTCTTTGCTCACCAGCTCTGATGATCATTGATTCATCATGCATCCAGGCCACAGGGCACCAATGGATATGCCAGGCCACCGGCACTGGATGAGTGAGGACCACAGACTGAGAGATGTGAGAAGGTTCTCTGGTAGCCCTTCCCTTTACATCTCCCACTGTCCTCCTCTCTGTCAGCGTTTCACCTGGTCCTGAGACCAGCTGCTCCATACGCCACCAACACAATGAGCTGAGACAGCCCATCCAGCTCTGCCCAGTCTGAGAAGGGTCAGCCAAGAACAGAGACAGACCAGCTCCGTGTAATTCCAGACCAGGGATGTGGGGTGCAACAGCTGTCAGGAGTGATCTGCCCCTAGCCCAAACATCCATCTGTGACTGTGCAACCACACGGTATGCAGAGAACATCAGCAAAAGCCATTATTTCCCTCACCTTTTCATTCCTGTATCTTCTCTCTGCTGGGTGCTAAGGTTGCAGACCTCATGAGACACCTAAACAGACCTATGTGCCCGTGCCATGCTGGGGAGGAGCTGGTAGTCATGGTACATATAGGTACCAATGACATAGGGGAAGGTAAGAGAAAGGTCTTGGTGGCCAGATTCAGGCTGCTTTAGGAAATACATTAAGCTCCAAGAGATCTGCGATAACGTTTTCTGAAATGTTTCCAGTTCCATGCACAGGCCTAGGAAGACAGGCAGAACTTCAGGTCTCAATGCAGGTCTCAAAGGCCCAGCCTGACAAAGCCCTGGCTGGGATGATTTAGCTGAGGTTAGTCTTGCTTTGAGCAGGGGGTTGGACTGCATGATCTCTTGAGGACCCTTCCAACCCTCATCATCTATGATTCTATGACAGAGTGATGAACAGGGGAGCTTGTCTTCAAATGGCAGCCGATGCCTGGATCAGTGCTAGTGTCAATTCTGCCCTGCACACCGGGAACACGTTTATGTTAACCTTCTCTGGAGGCAACACGGTGGATCAGTTCTGTGAAATCCCCCAGCTGCTCAAGAAGCTGCCAGCCAAGACTGTGTTCCTCACATAAGCACAACGTGAGCCCTATTTCTGCACTGATGAGGGGAAGCTGCTGGCCTTCCAAGCTGCTGCAGACCAGGAGCGAGTCCTAAGCTGGCAGTGACTCACTAGTGTTTGAGAAGTAAGTTTTTGGGGTGGGATTTTCAAAGGAGCCGAAGGGAGCTGGTTGCTGAATCCCCACTGAAAACCATGGCCAGCTGAAAATCTCATTCATGACCAAAATGGGATTTAAGCGTGAATTTATCTCTAAGTCCACAGTGGGACTACTCCCATAGGTTTAAAGCTGAGCACTTCCTTAAATATTTTTCTTGATCAGTGATTTAGTTCAGATTATTCAAAGGAAATGAGTTTAAGAATCATGGATTAAGAATCATAATAACTGAGAGTTCGGACAGGAATCTGTGACAATGTAGACCAATCAAGGATCTCCCTTTCCATTTTAAGAAGCCTGGTTATAATTCTTCTATGTATCCAATTAGAATAGAGAAACTGAGCAAATTAACATGTAACCAGTCAAAACAACTCAAATTTCACACACTGAATACTAATCAGGATCTGGTTGTAAATAAACTATAGAGCAAAAAATATTCACAGAAATTCTTTGGTGACGAACGTTGAATAATGAATATTTTCAAGAAAATCATGATCCGGCCAATGATAGTCGTGGAAGTAAAAGAAGCACAATAATTTTAATGGATTGTCCATTTATTTATATAACCAAGCACTATACTCCGCATATGCAGTGTACACAGCTGTATAGTGATATGATATTCAAATAATAATGCCAAACTCAGCAAACCCCTAAGAGTGTCCTAACCATTGGACTGTTGGTGACTGATGTGGGTCCCGCCATCTCTTCTGCTGAAGCTGTTCCACTGTGGATAAACAATTAAAGGGATATTGGAGCACGGGCACTTGGTCTCCCATTTTCTAGAAGAGGGATCTGACCACTAGACCACACAGTCCTTCCATATGCCTCTCTCTCTCTGCACCAATGACTCTTTTAAAATATTTATCTACAGGGGAAAAGCATGAACAAGAGCGGTTGACAATAGTAATAAACAAGTAAATCAATAAATAACAGCCAGACTCTGTGATCCAGGGCACCTCTGAGACATATTCAGATCCTTGTGTGGATGAGATGCCATTGGCCAACTCCAGACACCTTTGAAGTGAACGGCTAAATCCCAATGGTCATGTTTCCAGGGCTAGCTACACCACTGGCCCCTTCTCTGATATCTCTGGGTGCACCCCTCCTAGGATAGAAGTCCATAATTCTCTCCCTCTGAAACTGGTCCCAGGCTCAAAACCTCTGTGCTCCAATTGTACTTTCCCAGCAGATCTGAGTGGGTTTGGTACCTGCAGCTCTTCCTGCAAGAGCTGTGATCAGTAGTAAATGAAGTGGCCAGACACCCTTGTCCAACTAAAGGATGATGTATTTACCACAGTAGGAACAAAGTATAACATGAGAGAAAATATCACACAGAAAAGCCAAAAACTTCAAGGGGAAAAATTTGTCCTCATTATCCAGGCTCAGAGTGTTTTTAGGAAAAATAGCAAAACATTTCTGTTCAAACAAGTGTTTCCTTCACATCAAGAATAACATTTATTACGATAAAAATGGGAAAAACATTTCTATCCAAGGCTCTACGTGTCTGAAAATATCATTAATACCGCAGAAAAAACTTGCATGCATGCATTAAAGTAAACATTTCAACAGGAACTCATCCATCCACATTCCTACAGAATCTATTTTATACCCCTCCACACTGTTTGAAATAAAACTTCACCTTTCTTTGAGAAGCCATTAAAGAGGCAATCACACTGACACCCTAATTGAGGACAAAAAAAAGGCATCATCATCTAATCAAACATACTCCACCCTTGGAAATTCCCACCCCTCCAATAGAAATTTAGAATAAAGAAACAAATCAATCAGCCAATAAATCAAATACAAAGCAAAGACACAGAGTATAATGAATTAAAAAAAAAAAATAAATAGACTCTCACACCCCAAGTACATGTTTTATCCCAAAACAGGAGAACAGCCAGAGACTCCATGAATTCCACTATGGACTTTCTAAGGAATACTTATTTTATGGTCAATATGTAAAGACAATGTGGTAATGATGACCATATAAATCCTTAAGAGAGAAAGATAGACTATGATTTTATTTCTGCTGGGGTAAACACCTGGGGCAAGGAAGCAAATTAACAAAACAATCAATACAACAAAACAAAAAAAGTGGAGACAATTTAGAAAAAAAAAAACACAACAACAACAAAAATCCCTGAACTTGGTCTACATTGGTGGCTTAATACGAATTAAAGTCCTTTAATTCGAATTAATTACTCCCGCATCTACACTTGTGCATTGTTAATTCGAATTAAGGAGCCTTTAAAATTGAATGAATAAAACCACCTCTGCAAGTGGATTAGCACCTGAAGCGCATCAATTAATTCACATTAGTGTGAGTGTGGATGCAATGGGACTTAATTCGAATTAATAGACCACCAGACTGTATCCCATGATGCCCCATTTCAGTACCCTCCCCCAAAGCAGCCCCGGGAAGATTTAAATCTTCATTTCCTGTGGTGAATGGGTTTAAAATCCAAGCTGCGATCACCCTGGCACACACAACAAGCCCTTTGCAATTTGTCTCTTTAAGAGTTTGAAAATTTCACCCCCCCTTTCCCTGTGTGGTGAATGCGTTTTAACTGCCCAGCAAGCCCTTTGCAGTTTGTCCCTTTAAGATTTGTCCCTTTGAAAATTTAGCCATTTTAAGTTTGTCCCTTTGAAAGATTTCACCATCCACCCTTCTCCCCACGTGGTGAATGTGTTTTAAATGCCAGCAGTGAGAGGAAATTCTTTGCTACATTGTTTCAGTGGCCAATCATGGAAATTGATACTTTCTTAAGAATTTATTCACAGTGCTACATGTGAATACATTACATCATGCTTTCCATCAGCGAAATGGGAACATTTGTATCACTGTATTAATATACTAACTGACCCCGTTGTTATTTATCTTACATTCTACAGACATCTGTAGAATCAAAATCAAAGGCAAGCAATATACAGGTGGTGGTGGGGGGAGCATAAAAGGCAAACAGCATACAGTTCTAAAGTAATCCAGGATAAGCTGCGATGTATTTGTCATGGTCCAATTAAGAGCATAGTACAGCTGGCTCCATGTGCTGCAGCAATGGTGATCGGGGGAGTAAAAAAACCGCAGGAAATTCCTTTTCCTGTTTGTTTGGGGTGGGGGAAGGGGGGGGGGGAAGCAGCGCTGCATCCTGGGATGATGACACTCGTCACAACAGCCTCTATGGTTAGTTGCACTGTGGGATAGCTTCCCACATTGCACTGCTTTCTAATTCGAATTAAGGCTGGCCAATGTAGACGCAAGAAACCAGCACAAACACTGTAGTATGGACAGTCTGCAGCACTTTCTATAAATCACTTTCTGTAATTTGAATTAAGCTAATTGAATTAGTGCTGCAGTGTGGATGTAGCCTAAGAGAGAGCATCTCCTCCAAGTCAGAATAATGAACACATCTCAGCCTCTTTGGGTATGTAGGATCTGCTTCAATGTCTGCAAACTGGGTGGAGCAAACTGGGGAGAAAGAGCTAAAGACTTCCAGTGCACGGTGACTGTGTGACTCTTGACTAAGGCACCGAGTGTAAGGTTCTGGAGTAGCCTTCTAGTCTTTCCTCCCCTTCGCTCTGTCTCTTTGACGCTCTCTTTCTCCATTTCTATCTCCCATTCTCTCTGTCTCTGTCTCTCCAAATCTATGTAGCAGCTTGGGTAGACTGGAGCTCTGAGCTGGTACAGAACATTCTGTCTTAGATGCTTGACTGGTTGGTACTTGCTCACATGCTCCCAGTCAAACTGATCACCAGATTTGGGGGTCAGTAAGAAATTTTCCACCAGGTTAGATTTGCAGGGACCTTGGGTTTTTTTCCACCTTCTTCTGCAGCATGGGGGAGTTGTGTCACCTGCTGGGATCAGCCAAGTATATCTCACTGTGTCAGGCATTGGTGATGCCTGTGCCTCTCCTGTTCTCTGCCTGAGTCACAACTGTTTAGTCTTCGGACATCTGAAGAAGTGCTTTGGTTTAAGTGAAATTGTTGGCCTCAGTGTGGGGTATATTTAATGGCCTGTGATGTACAGGAGGTCAGACTAAATTATCTAATAGACCCTTAGGGCCTTAAACTCTATGAAATTCTCTCTCTCTCTCTCTCCACACAAAGAGGAGAATTTTGCATTATCGTACTGAAGTATTTTGTAGGTTTCTTTCGGTCTTGCACTCTCTCTGGAAACGTACTTAGGAGTCAGCTAAATTCATGTCCCAATTCATGATAATTTGCTTTCCTTTTATTAATTTTTCTTTGGCTCTCTGATACCCTGATGACGGATGAGCTATAAGAACTGAATAGAATAGAAGATAGTTGAATAGAAAAGAAGAAAGGAAAATAGAACTGAGTAGAATTGACCAAATATGAGTCCTGATTCTCCACTCACTTCCACCAAACGTATGGGGGTTAGAAATGTTTACCCTTTGAGAGTAAAACTTGTGGGGTACAAAAGAATAAACAAATCATGATTTATTGAGATTCCTAATCTGGCTGCATTCTCTCTACACCTTTGTACGGCCAGGCTCAGCCTGAATTTTCTCTGTTGTTTCTTTGCTGTTGTCCAGGAAACCAACTTCCAAAGAGCCACAAACCCAGAAGAGGGCGACTGAGCAAAGAGAACTTGGAATGGAAGAGAGGTGCACAGCTGTGCACTGACTCTAAAAGCGGCTGTAACTTCTGATGGACAATGGGAAAGGTGCATTGACCTCCAGGCCCTGGGCACTGGATGGCTGTAGAGGGAGAAGGAGGGAGAGGAGGTTGCTATAGCGTTTAGTAACTGAGAACTGTATCAGTTCAATGTACCTACATTTAAAGAGCCCATGGGAATTATTTGCAAAGCATTATCTTGTGGCTAGGACAATCGAGTGGGACACAGGAGATCTGGGTTGAAGTACAGGTTCTGTGGAAGATTCCCTATTTGATCTTGAGTAACTCACTGAATTGCTTTGTGCCTCAGTTTCCCCATCTGTTAAACGGGGATCATTAAATCCTTTGCTTCTCTCATCCATTAAATGTGTATCCATTTCTTACAGTGACAGCCTCTTACTATGTGTTCGCGCAACACTGAGCAGAAAGGGGCCCACATCTGAGTTCCAGTCTTTAGGTCCTACCAAAATACCAATGATAAGAATCAGAGGCGACCCAGGGTGGGGACAGGAGATGTCACTTGCGTGCAAATTTTTGCCAGAGTTTGATGGCCAGGCCTGCTCCCTGTCCAGCGGCTCCTGGAGCAGGCTGCAAGCTGCGACCCGGGGAGACGGAGAACCGAACACTTTGCTGTGGGAGCTGCAGGGAGGGGCAGCTGAGAGCAGAGCTTGTGCGTGCCTTTGAACCATTCCCTCTGCCCACCATCAGCAGGTCCCAGCTGTCTCTGATAAGAGCAGTGAGAATACAAGTAAAAAGAGTAAAATGCAGCTCCGGCCCTGCTGTTCATGGCAATGACACATGGAACTCAGCTGGTGCCAGCCAAGAGTAACATGGGAGCTGCAACCCAGCACAGTGATAATGGCCCCCCTGGGTATTCATTAGAACACCTGCATTTTAATTAACCCCAAAGGCCATTCCACGTCATGGTATGTTATGACTGAGCTGGGATAATCTGTCTACAGAGACTAATTATAACTTCTGCCTTCTGCCACTTCAATCCGGCTCCCAAATAAGATGCCCACCACAGGAAGAGCAAGAAATGACAGCGATGAAAAGAATTGCAAAGGGCCTTACTGACACTGCTCTGCTATGGCAGCAGTAAACAGATCCATGAGCTCAATGCTGACAAACCCCTAACACACCCTGCTTCCCTGGCTCTGTCACACCCTCTGTGTGTGGAGTCTATGGCCTGGTTTAGGTTACAGGCTATGCCAGCGATGTAGCTAACCAGTGCTAAGCCTTTAGCATCGAGGCACAGCAGAGGTGCAAGACAAGCCTTACCAGGCTAGTGAAGGAGCAGCTTTGTTAAGTTAAATCAATCTTAATTCTCTGAAGATCCTTTCCCCCCACGAACACTGGTTGTGCAAAGGGCTGGGTAAGAGAACATGCCCGAGACCCAGCAAGACGTAGAGTGATGTTCATCCCAGTGGAAAGAGAAGGGATGGTGTTGGGGGTAATGCTCAGACTGGAATCCTAGACCACTGGGTCACATTCCTGGCTCTTCCACACACTCCTTTTGTGATCTCAGACAATTCAATCAGTCTGAGATTTTCAAGGAAGCCAATAGGAGTTAGGAGCCCAAAGCCCATTGCACTAGAATGAGTTTTGGGAGCCTGGCTCCTTTGAAAATCTCACCCTCCAATTCTCTCTGCCTCAGTTCTCCCTTGTAAAATGGGCCAGTAACACTTCCTATGTTTGTGAACTCTGAAAGGCAGGGACTGTCTCACGCTGTGTGTGAAGAGCACCCAGAACATTGGGGCCATGAGCTTCCTGGAGTTGCTAGGGACCACAATACTGCCAGTCTGTACGGGATAGCAAAAGGTGATCCCAAGTGGTGCACGGGACCTATGCTGTCCATCTGCACAGCGCTGACTTTCACCCTCACAAATAATCACACAACTGCATGAATACATCCAGGTGCACAAAGAGACAGAAGGGGGCACAGGAGCAGGGGCTAATACAAACCAAGGAGAAAGCTCTGTTGGCGACAGAGACCACTAGCTGAACACCAGGTCCAGTTCACTTCCATTTCACACTCCTGGGTGGAATTCACTGGCTTGTGTGACACAGCAGGAGAGACTAGATGATAATTAACATCCCATGTCCCCTCATCATTTTTGGGTTAGATTCTCAGCTGGTGTAAATCTACATAGCTCCTTTGAGTCCAATGGAATTAGTCCAGATTTACACCACCAGGGTGAGTGACAGAGGGGAATCAGCCCCATTGAACCCAATGGAGTTACTCAGGATTCAGATCATGCTGAGTGAGAGCAGAATCTGCAGCCTGGTGGAAATGAGGATCCAGCCCTTTCAGGTTAATACTGCTACCCTTATTTATGCCAGCTGAGCTGCTGGTCCTGGGGGTCTGTGAGTGTCCTCTAAAATGATGCAGAATCTCAGTTAATTGGTGACTCTGTTCAGGTCTCAGACCAGGAGCCTGGAGGGGATTGAGAGACCGGGTCCCAAAGGAACCTTGGGTGATTTAAAGACCACAGACAGCCTAAAGGCTGTGGGAAGCTGTGAAAAAGCTCTGGGGCTCTGCAGCAGCCTGTGGCAATAGGCTGTGGACATCCCTGGCTACCTTCGGAGACGATGAGGTCTGCAGGCTGGATAACAAAAGCACAGACCCGGCACCTCTGCTGTGTGATGTGCTGTTTTGGATAAAAATCTGGACGCTTCTACACAGGAGTCACGTCCAGGGGGAAGAGGAAAATTCCATTCAGCTGGATCGTCCTCTCCCAATGCAGCCAGTGTAAGACATCTGGTCTGGTAAAGATTTTCTCTGTGCCTCAGTCTCTTCCTGTCTTGAGATCTGTCAGTCTCTGCCTCACTCAAGGACGATGTCACCCAAATATTTTCTTTACAGAAAAATCTGTCCATCCATCTTTCCTTGCGTCTCTCTGTAGTACCTGTCTGCCTGTCTCTCTCTTGTGGCTGTGTATCATTTATCTCCCTCTCTCCGTTAATCTCTGTGTGGCTATGTACACACCACAGCTAAGGACGGTATAAATTACCTTATTCAGGGGGCTGAATAAGCCAGCGTAAGTTACACTAACGTAAGCGCTGGTGTGAACAACTCTGTGTTGATGGGAGAGATTCTCCCACTGACATAGCCACTGCTGCTCGTGGGGGCTGGAGTATTTAACATGACGGTAGAGCTCTCTCCCATCGGCTTAGCCTCTCTGTACTAGCAGTGCTACCGAGACACTGCTGTAAGCTCTGTAGTGTAGCCAGCAGGTGATAATCCCAACATGGCCCCTTCTCCCTTCCAACAGCACCTCTCATGCATGGGGAAAGCTCCCTGAGAAAATGCAAATAAACACTTCATTATTTTCTTTCAAATCTGACCTTAAATTTTTATACAATGATATTATGATAATTATTGATATTCACAGAACGCAGCCTGCTGATCATGCCTGAGCAGATGACAAGCTGTTGCTATTCCTCTTTTTTCCTTTTCCCTGTTTCTCTTTCCCGCATAAAAACTACCAAACAATTCTTATCATTAACAAAGCTGGGACAATTCTTCACCAGATTCATTTGTTCGTATGTTGCACCCTCACCCTCTCCTTTAACACAAACAAAGAACAGCACCTACACTGATAAAAATGAATCCCTGCCAAAACAAAGTACTCCACTGCACACACAATAATCCCTCTACAGAGAGGATGAGTGAAAGAACAAACCACATATGACAAACATTGGTCACATCCCCTAATCCACCACTGGAAGAATCTAAGATGCTGTGGTGATAAAGATGAGTAACAGCCTGCATAGAATAGAGATGAAGAAATTAGAACAGGAGAGAAGAGAAGAAACTGGAATAGAGTAGAATGGAGTAGGACATCCCCTTTGTCTGTTCGTCTTTGGATTGTAAGATCTTGAAGGCAAACATTTTCTCTTTCTGAGTTCTGCACTGCACAGTGAGGACCTGATCCCAACTGGTATGAGAATGATGTAAATATAAACTACTATGAATGAAAGGCAGTAATGGGGTGACATGCAGTAAAGCGGCGGCAGTGGAAGGAAGGGTGAGCATAGAAGGTATAAAAAGGATGTTCTGTTTTTTTTTTTCCACTAACTCATTGGCATTATTTCTCTCCCCTACTCTAGGATTGAGTCCATTGTGGGGTTGGTCAACCGCACTGTGGTGATTCATTTCATCCTCTTAGGAATCCCCAACACTGATGGCCTTCAGACCATTCTCTTCATTGTCTTCTTAGCTTTCTACCTCTGCACCCTCCTGGGCAACCTGCTTATCTTATCAGCCATCCTCGGTGACTCCCACCTGCACACCCCCATGTACTTCTTCCTAGTATGATCTATAAGAACTGAATAGATTAAAGATGGTTGAATGGAAAAGAAGAAATGAAAATTAAATTGAGTAGCATCAAATAGAATCAATGAAATATTAGAGTCCTGATTCTCCACTCACTTTCACCAAATTTATGATGCTTAATCTACAAGGGTAAACCTTTCTAAATTGTAGTGTGCTAAGGAATAAACAAACCATAATTTATTGAGATTGCTAATCTGGTTGCATTATCTCTGTGCTTCCAGGAATGACCCTGTCTCGCATGGAAATGGAGAATCGCACTGTGGTGTCGGAATTCATTCTCTTAGGGATCCCCAACACCAAAGGCCATGAGATCATCCTTTTCATCAGCTTCTTAGCTTTCTACCTCTGCACCCTCCTGGGCAACCTGCTCATTTTATCAGCCATCCTCGCTGACTCCCACCTGCACACCCCCATGTACTTCTTCCTTTGCAATCTCTCCGTGGTGGACCTTGGATTTGCTTCCATCAGCACCCCTAAATTGCTGGTCAGTCTCTGGACCAACAGTAGAACCATCTCGCTGGGAGGGTGCATGTCTCAGGTCGTCTTCTACCAGTTCCTAGGCTGCACCGAGGAACTGCTCTGCACAGTCATGGCCTTTGACAGGTACGTGGCCATCTGCCACCCGCTGCGCTACCTGATCATCATGAACTGGAGGGTGTGCGCCATCCTGGCTGCCGGCACCTGGGTCACCAGCTCCTTTCACGCCACCATTCTCACCAGCCTGACCTTCACGCTGCCCTACTGCGGGCCCAATGTGGTGGACTATTACTTCTGTGACATCTTCCCTGTGGCCAAGCTGGCCTGCGCGGACACGTACATTATCGAGACTGTGAGCTTCTCCAATAATGGCCTAGTACCCATGACCTGCTTCTTCCTCATCCTCCTATCCTACGTCCGCATCGCCTACTCCATCCTGAAGATGAACTCAGATGAAGGGCGAAGCAAAGCAGTCTCCACTTGCACCTCACATCTGACTGTGGTGACGCTGTTCTTTGGGCCCTGCGCCCTGATTTACATGCTGCCACAGATGAGCAAAGTGGTGGCGACCGCTCTGCAGATCTCTGCCGATGTGGTAACGCCCATGCTGAACCCGGTTATCTACACACTGAGGAACAAGGAGGTGAAAGGGGCTCTGCGGAAACTGAGAGGGGGTCAGACGACTGCACGTTGATGTGCTACATCTGCAGAAGTAGCATGTGGGTGAGCATTGAAATATGTCTACAAATTCATTCGCGTGGCTCTTATGTGTCTTCTGTGAGAATCTGTCCCTCTCCTTCCGCGTAGAGCCCTATCTGTATATCTGGAACTCTATAAATCATAGAAGTGCTCCTAAAAGCATCTAGCTGTCTTGGACATGCATTCAGGCTGATATTTTCAAAGCTGCCTAAAGGATAGGCACACACAGTCTGCATTAAAATTAATAGGAATTGGAGAACCAAATCTTCTAGTTGACTTTGAAAATCTCAGCCTCATTGCACAAATCTACAGAAGCCAGAGCAGCATCTTCTGCAAACTCAAAAAAAGGAAGAAAATAATTCCCTTCATCACCTAGCACGGATCCAATGTCAGCAGCACCTGACTGACTTAGAAGTCTTAGTGCATCCCACTAGGCACCTCGTCCTCTTTGTAAATCTAGACCTTAGGCCACATTTTAGGAGATATTTAGGCACCCAGTGGGATCTTTCAAAAACACCTAGCTCCCAGGGAGAACTGGGCTTCTGAATGGCTTTTGAAAATGGGCTTACTCTGCTAAGTCACTTGGGTGGTTTTGTAAATGTTACCCTCTACTCAGACAGAGAGATAGAGAGAGAAATAAAGGAAGAAAACATGCTAATAGGAGATTTAATGGATGTGAGAACTCTACACTCCTCACAGGCACTGTATTTTGGACTTGTTGTACATATGTATTGTGTCTTCTGCATCCGTTGCGTCTGCATTTTGAGCAACATTCAATGTGTATAAAACCTAAACCTAAGACTAAAATGAGGGTTTTTTTTTTTGGTTTTTCATCCTCAGCTGTTTTATTGGAACTTGTCTCTAAGTTGCCTGTGTTTCTTCTTGGTGTGAAATTTAAAAATAAAGCTGGAAACTAGTGTGTGGAGAGGACTGGACCCATTTATGAGACTGTCAAATAAAAAGTGAAATTTAACAAAACAATAAAAACATGAAAGGAAAAAAAGGTTGGACTTCGAGGCTGGGGTTTCCAAAGGATGCAGTGAAGTTAAATGTCCATGGGAATTAGACACCTAGCTCCCTTTAGGCCTGTTTGAAATTCCCAGCCTAAAGTGGAGGTGTGATATTATGTTCATTCTTTTTTGCAGAGGGTGAGTTTAACGGTTATATACCACTTAAGTCCTAAAATATTTATTATATTTGCACACTTAGCCCGAAAAACTGATCACCACAAGATATTATTGAGATCAACCGCTTAGTAGATTTCAGAAAAGGATCAGACATTTCTATGAATCATGAACATTGTGAGTTGTATAAAACCCCCTCATCATCATCATCATCATCGTCGTCAAGGACTCGTTGTACATTTTCTTTTGAAGCTTTTGTTTGATGGAAAATTGGGTTTTCAAGGGACCTGCACGGGGTAAACATCACCCTCTAGATGGGAACAGGAGCTTCTGCAACTGAAAACCTGCTTACAACACACAATCAACTGGGCACCAAGGAAAATAATTCTACTGGGCCAGAAATGTATAGAAATCTCACTGCATATAGCGATGGCCACTTTGACATCACTCGGCGATCTGAACCACTGACTCAAACATAGCTACGGCTGGTTCACTCCAGTTGGGGAATCTGGTCCATGGACTCCAGGGCAGGTAGAGCAGTTTTACAGCAGTCAGGGATCTCTCCTATTTAATGCCGTGTGGAACTCTAACAATGCCTAGAGCTCTGGCTCCACTGTGGCAAGTTCTGTGCAGGGTCAGTCCATGCCCTAAGGGGCCGATGCTCTAAATCGCCAAAGGAGGCATCATTATCCCCATTTTACAGATGGGAAGCTAAGACACACACACATCAAATGACACAGGGAGTCTACGGCAGAGCTGGGAACTGAGACGGGCTGTCTGGAGTCCCACTCCAGCGCCCTCACCACAGATCCAGCCTCCCATGTGAAATATTGAGCATGGTCTTTTGTAGCACTGAAGGGCCTGTCCAGGATCCCTGTCAAGGTTCATGGCCCCATTGTGCTGAGTGTGGCACTAGACAGAGACAGAGTGTGCTCCAAAGACGGGACGTGCTGATGGGAGATAAGATGTGTTCGTGTGGAATAGCAGGGGACAGGGTGGGGGTTTACAAAAATAAGACCCCGGGGTGACATATGTAATTTTCTTTGTAGGAGCTGAAGAGCGTGGATAGTTCCAGGGGTGGGAGAAAGGCATGGACGAACCAATGGGCTGATGCCCTTTGGCCATTGCTATGTCCCTAAAGAACGTCAAACGTGCTGCATTCTTCCCCTGGATCCCTTCTTATAGGATCCTGAAATTCTGTTTTTCCTTTTCCTTTTTGCATTAGAACATAAGAGCCACAGTCACTGCCCAGGACCCCATTGTGCCAGGGGCTGTACAAATACAGAACAAAAACACAGCTCCTGCCCCACAATGCTAATTCTATGCTCCTCCCCTCCAGCAGTCAGAATGGCTTTTCTAGCCCCTGTGACTGCAGCCCCATATCCATCCAGGCCTGAATGGATTTAGCCTTGCCGCTCTGGGTTTTGTGCAGTCAGAAAATAACCTTCATGGAGGAATGAATACCAAGTGACTTGCCCAAGGTCATACAGGGAGTCATACAGGGTCATACATACATACATATGCCCAAGGTCATACAGGGAGTTTGTGGCAGAGAGGGAAAAAGAACCGAGGACTCCTGACCCCCCTCACCCCACCCTGCTCTTACCACATGAAAGAGAAATGCAACCCAAGAGTCACGCATGCCAAGCTGTGCTTCTCTAGCCATAAGAGTATTGGAACAAACACCTCCAGAAGAAGGGCTAGAACCCAGGAGATCAAGCATTAGACCCCTATGCTCCTCTCAGAGCCACAGATAGAACTAGGAGTCCTGAGAACCATCTCCAAGTCAGCCAGTTCTCAGGCAACTGCTGCTGAAGGCAGGATAAATCATAGCTCAGGCCTGGGCAGTTTTCTGCCCCCCGTCTCATCAGGGTGTCTTTCATCTCCTTGTTCCTCAGTGTCTGTCTGAGGGGGTTGAGGGGTGGGGTCTGTTTCTAGGACTCGTTTGTTTACATTTCTCCTTCAGCTCTGATGTAGCTTTTCTCTCTGCAGCGTCTTATAACCTTGCACCTTGTTTCTGCCATTCCTCCTCTTCACTCCCCCCCGCCCGGCCCCTTGTGTATTTCTCTCCCTCAAGGTCGCTCACAGCTGCGCCAATATTAAGCTGTTGACTTTTGCTGGGTTTTTAAGCACATAATGATGATGGCTCCAGGGGACATTATTAGAAGCCTGGTTTGGGCAAAGTGAAGACGACCCACGTATTTCTTTAGTGAGGAGAGCCCGGGGGCCTTGCTTGAATGGAGCACTCCTGCAGATTGCACCTGGTGCTGGCAAAGACCAGTACACGAAAGTGCCTTGCTTCATTGAATGCACCAATTCTGACAGAACACTGCTCTGGCTGGTATCTCAGGCCTGGCCTCTCTCCACATGCAGCCCCGCCACCAGTCAGTCTGAGCCCAGTGCTCTGCTAGAAGATGTTGCTTTGCAGAGCGTGGAGCGGGCGACCCACTCGGATGTGCTTGGAGTCAGTGCTAATCCCCATGTCCCAAGAAAGTCCTGGGGGGCACTGTGCTGGAGGGAAGAGGGTGGGGGTTTCGGTAGATAGCCCTGTTCTCTCTGGGTATGTCTACACACGGATCAAAAACCTGCAGCTGACCTGTGCCAGTCGTGGCTGCGTGGCAAGTCTTTTATCCCTATGTAGATGTACTCTCTGAGTCAGTGTGCAGGGCGTCAATGCAGTGCTTGGGTCATTAGTCATGGCCATTGGTGAGGTCACGACACTTTTCGATCAAAACAGAGGTTTGAACCTTCATTTCCTGGCTAAATTCTAACACAGACACTTCTTTACATTGTAGGTACAGAGACAGCTCTAACATAGGGCAGGTCATATCCCCAGCTGGCAAAACTCACCAAAACACCATTGCAGTTAATGCCCCTAGCTCTTTTTATACTGAGCAAATTCACTTTGGCTTCTGGCTGTAATGTGTAGACGCCAAGGTGCATGTCTATCAGACTACGTGTGAGCAGGTCTCCTTTCAAAGCAAGACTGGGTGGAAAAAGGTTTTCCCATCTCATGAGAGTTTTTAACATTTTGAAATTTGTCAGAATGGAAAAAAGCAAAATCTCAACAGTGTAAACTGCAAAAAATTAACTTGGGGGAAAATAAATGTTTCATTTTGATCACTTCAAAGTTTTTCAGTCCATATTGACCTTCTCCCCTTTTTAAAATGTCTAAAGCAAGAGCTGTTTTCACTCAAAAACCTTACAACTTTCTGGTGTGACAAGACTGAAATGGGATGCTTCGACAATCTTGAAAATTTTTTAACCAAATATCTATGTTTTTGGGTCAGGTGTATCATTGAACCCAACACTGTTTAATGAGCAGTTCTGTTTTAGAAAAATTGACATTATCCTACCAATCCCCCACTCCCCCCAAAAAACAAAAAACACACCCCAACTAAAGAGATCCACACACACAAAACACCAGAAAGTTCCCGACCAGCTTAATTTCAAAGGTTCTTTTTTCCTGGCATCTGGCTGAGCTAAGTGGAGGGTTAGGGGAAGTGTGAGGAACCTTGTAAAGACAGCATTTCTACTGGAGTGCATGCATCGCTCTGGGTTCCTCCATGGCCCCTCATTTACACCAGTGAATCTAACCTCACTCCTGCGAGGGACGGAAGGGTTTTCATCCCCATTTCACAGGCTGAGCAGCAGAGAGATTGTCAGGGATTTTCATAGGGGTCCAATGGACTTGATGCCTCCTTTGACATGCCCAGCATAGGTAACTCACCCAAAGTCACCCAGACAGTCTGTGGCAAATCTTGAACCCGAGTCTCCCGAGTTGCAATCTGCCCACAACAGCAGGTTTTGTTGCTCCTACAAATGGCAGGAACTCTGCTACACGTCGCTGAGTGCTGCATGCTGGCAGCTTGTCTGTTGACATGCCATGTGCACACACCCGGGCACCTCTCCTTCACAGAGAGCTCTTGGAACGCAGCCCAGCACTGCGCCCGCACGAGCAGCCTTTGCAGGAGGAAAGGTCTCTGCATCTTTCTGAAGAACCCTGGCCCAGATCCTTCGCTGGTGAAAATGACCCCAAGGGCTGCAGCCCTTTTCTCTGAATGCCATGGCTCTCGGCTGCTCGCAATCTGGGCAGCGTTCAGCCTGCAGACCTAGAGGTGAAAGGTTTCCTAGGACAGCCTCAAGTCAAGTGCCCCAGGTCTAGGCCAGCCTGTAAGATCTCATTTATACTTATTGCGTCTATCATGGTAGCGCCTGGAGGCCCAACTGAGACCGGAGCCTGATTCTGCCAGGGGCTGCACAGACAAACAGTACTAGCGAGATCAGGACCCCACCTGGCCTGGTGCCACCCAGACACACAGAGCCACAGAGAGCAGGACACCGGCATGCCAGCGCTGCACAGACAAACAGTAACAGAGCTCGGGACCATCACGGGGTCTACTCACCGCTAGGGTGCCTGGGGAGTCTCACCTTCCAGGCCCAGCACCTCCTTCCGCTGCTCATCCATGCTCCCCGCCGTGTCTCTGAAACTCAGAGTGCTCTATCTTCATGGCTTGTCCCTCTGGCCAGGTCATTAAAATCCTCCCCTTCCAGGGTAGGAAAGTCCCAGCAGACAATTGTCCGAGGCAGCCTTCTGCTCCATGGCCGGGTCTGTGCCGCTGCCCCAGTGGGTGGGGTGGGACCCAGGCCCACCCACTACTGCATGGTCCAGTCCAGGGGGACCCTCTGTCTAGCAACAATGGGCTGCTTGCTGCCAGCCCCTCTTGCTATTTCCCTGGAGCTCTGCCGGCTCACCTCCTCTCTGGGCTTACCAGCCCAAACTGCCTCCTTCCAGGGACTCACTGCTTCACTCCATAGCCCCAAACACACCCTGCCCCTTCTCCCAGGGAGCAAAGGCTGCCAACTTCCTGGCTTTATACCAGGCCCACCTGTTCCTTCCCAGCTGGGCTCCATCAACCTTTCCAGCCCTGCTTCTCCCCAGGTGCAGGTTAATTAACCTAATTCAACCTGCTTTGCTTGGCCTGGGCTGGATGCTCCCTTGTGCCAAGCACCACACAGATGCTCAGTCTTTCTGCTATACACAGGACTTTTACCAGCCAAAAAAAGTGCTTTATTTGTACAGCTTATCCAGAGGGGTTCCCGGGGTGAAGTAAGCGACAGTAGACAGAGCACTGTTTTAGTTAGTATACCCATGTCTACACTAGGGATTTTGCTGGGGTAGAAGGGTCATTAAGAGAGCCTAACCCAGGGGTGTCAAACTCCTTTCCTATGGCGGGCCAGCTAGTGGTGCAACGGGGCATGCTAAAATGTGTCAAGTTTACACAGACTTGTGCTGCACCACTAGCCACTAACAGACTTTTCCTTTTCCCCTCATCCTACCCTCTGGCGGCAGCTTGCAGCATCCTACCCTCCACCATGAAATCTTATGGCGTCCTACCCTGCAGCATGAAGGGACTGGGGCAAAAAATGTTGGCGGGCCGTATCCAGCTGCCACGGGCCAGACCAAAACGTTGGCGGGCCGGATGTTTGATACCCCTGGCCTAACCGATCTTACTAGACCGGTAACAATTCCTCTGTAAACCTGACCAAAGATACAACTGTATTACACAAGGGCTACCGGGTACCAGCAGCTGGTAATGAAAGGAGAAAGGGCCATTTCACTCTAGGACCATCCCTAGCTGAGAGGGGAAAAGGGAAAGTCTGTTATACTGTGTAACGACTGCTAGATGAGAGTGGAAGTTACGAACTATGAGAAGGGGCAGCTGTACTCTAAATTTGCTGACATTGTGTGAATAAGGGCATCTCTGCTGTGTTATTGGCACAAGGTGAGAGCAACACAAGAGAAAAGGGCACCTACAGAACCATGTCTCCTGGATAGGAACAAGAGAAGGAAGCAGCAGTGGGGCTGTGACTACTAGGTATCATGTGGCACAAATGATAAAGAATCTACTGTCCACTAGATGGCAGCACAGGGTAAGGGATGCATCTGGGGAGCCTTGGGGAAAATGGATACTGAACAAGATGCCAGAAGCCAGCAGGGGGAGCTGGGAGGATTCTGCAGAGGGTATTAAAAAGAAAAAAGCATCACCTGCACTCAGGCTTCGAAGAATTAGATTGTTAGTGGTAAGCGTTGATTTCACCCAATGCATGCTCCGATGACAACAATATTTCCAGTGATGGCCATTGAAATTTACAGGTCAGCAAAGGTAGATAAAATGCTGCTTGAGAACTAGTCGATTTAAGGATATTTACTGGCTATAGTTTGACAAGTGATGTTGACAATTTGTGTTTTAAAGTTACTCAGCTTTAACTTTTTGAATCTGACCATCTGTCATTAAATAATGACTAAATACAGCCTTTATTATTTCTGTTTCTCTCTCACATTTTGCAGTCTCTTCACTTGCACCCGGCACATTCTGTAGATGTAGGACTCACAGCAGAGACCTACAATACACAAATGGCCAGGCAGGGAGGTAAGATCCAGTTCTCTCCTGCCTGAGAAGAGCATCTCAGAGGTATAGACCCATAAGGTTAGAAAGGATGCCGGGTCACCTTGTCTAACCCCTGCCAAGAGGCAGGATTGAATGGTTTAGACCCAATCAAGTCAGGTGGTTTCCAGCCTCTTTGATGAAAGCCTCCAGGGAAGGAGCTTCCACGGCCTCCCAAGCGCAGTCTGTTCCACTGTCCTACTGTTCTTACCATCAGGAAGTTTTTCCTGAGGTACGTCCCCTCCTGGCGACCTGGCTTAAGACCACGACCACATTTTCAGTGTAGATACATAACCCCTTAAACGTTATCCTGCCACACATTTCACAAGGATTACAACAACCAGCGTACTGTCAGCTCACAGGCTGCCCTCCGGTGACCTACGATGCAGATATCCAACCCAGGGGATCCCCGTGAAACTACACGCCCCCTGTGCCCTTTGCTGGTTGGCAGAAGTCCCTGTGTCATATGGGCCACCGAGCTGAAAAAACAAAACCAAATCCATTATTCACTCAGCTCTCCTCAGGGGAGGTTAAAGACCAGGAGTCAAATTTTCAGAAGTGCCCAAGAGCCTGATCCTAAAAACGTATGTGGACGTCAGTGGGACGTGCAGAAGTGTCTAAGTGGCTAAGTCCATTTGGGACTGGTTAATCTATGCAATACTTTTTAAAATCCCTTTAAAAAAATCTGGCCTTAAGCGACATGGGAGCCTCGCCCCATTCTGCAAAGTGACTTAGGAACTCAAATCTCCTTGAAAGCCAGCAGGCCTCAGTGCATCCTCAGCTTCTGAATTTGGGGTTTCAGGGCTAGGCCCACAAGAGGAGGCAGTTGCCGAGGGCCAGCATTTAGGAACCACCACGAGCCTCAAAACTCAGCTGACGCTTAAAGCCATAGGTGGCTAGATCTCTACCTTTGAAGTACTGGATGCTGACCCCTGGAACCCCAGCTGGGATGCCGATACCTGGTTTTGACTCTCGGCCCAATCTCTGGCTCCGTCTTCGGCTCTGACCCTGGGTTTCACTCTGATTCTGATATGGGCTCTGACCCCCAGCCTCCTGCCACTAGTCCTGGCTAACTTTGCCCAGGACCCTGACAGTTTGCCTGGACCACCCCTAACACTTGTAGAAGGCCGGCCCTTTGGAGCATGGAGACAGAGGGTTACCCCCTAACCAGCATGTTCTGAGGGGCACAAGACACTCCTGACATGGGTTGACAGCCCCCAGAGGGACCTTCCCATGTGGCGAACGCAAGCGGGGCAGCTTCGACCAGCACTGCATGGAGGAGTTGGGTTGCATCTTGTCCCCTGAAGGCCTCTGAATGTACCCCAGGAAGGTGAACGCTGTTTGGTCCTGGGCAGCCCCTCTGGGGCATCGAAGAGCTGCAGCACTTCCTTGAGTTTGCTCGTGTTTATAGGCGCTTCATGCCTGGCTTTTCAGACCAGATAGTCCCACTGACAACGCTCCTCCGCCAGCGCGGCCTCCTTCACCTGCTCTCTGGAGGCTCAAGGGGTGTTCGACCAACTCAAGATGGCCTTCACCAGTGCTCCCATCCTGAGCCAGCGCGGGCCTTTGTTGGTGAGACCGGTGCACGTAGTGTTGCAATTTGGACACAGGATCTGGTCCCCGACAGCACCTGCTCCCTTGTGGCTATTATTCTTGGGACACACCCCAACGAAGGAGCCTTTACCAATCAAAGCTGCCTTTGGGGAATGGCCCCAGCTCCTTGAAGGTGCCCGACACCCAATACGGGTATACACAGATCATAAAAGCTTGGAGTATCTCTGCAGGGCAAAGGTGCTGAACCAAAGACAGCTTTGATGGCCCCGCTCTTCACACACTTTAATTTTACCAGCACCGATCAGCCAGGAGCCCAGACCAAGGCACCCAACGCCCTGTTCCCAAAAGAAGAACACTCCTGACCCTCACCACATTCAGCTGATGTGCATCCGCAAGCCCAATAATCTCCTGTCCTTTATCTAATCGGTTACAAAGAAGGGGCCCCTCAACCCCCTAACAGCTTCAGAAGGTCCCTGGGTGGCCATTAGGCTGGATTTTAAAATCAAGCCTCTCTTATCAGCCAAGCACATAATAACCTTCACAGAGGCACTAGCATTAAAAGGGCTAATGTAAGGCACTGGGGGGACTTAAACTTAGAGAAAGCAAGCCACCCACACACCGCCATAGCCACTTGTAATTTGTCTACACCAGCTAACACACAAGCTGCAGTGGTTGAACACCAGGGGAGGTTCCGCCTCAAGTGATCTGACGGACAGTGCTCTTAGCGATCCCTGATTGGCTCCCTGACCCTATATAAGTCCAGGGGGTGTAACAGGAAATGTTTGGTGACCAAAGAGAGGCTGTCTCAGCAGTGATTTTGGGTTGAGAGAGCGGGACTGCTGGCTAGGCAGGGTGAGATGGATGAGAGAAAGGAAACTGAAACCAGGCTATAGCATGAGGCTAGGGAAAGCACTGAGGAAGTCCAGATGCAAGCAAGGAAAAAAAACAGGGTAGATTCTCTGGAACCAGAAGAGGGAGCAGCACACAGGAGGGCAGGAAAGGGGAATGGGGGATAATGACCTGCTAGTAAAATCCCTAGGTAAGGCCCTAAAGCTGGGAGCTATCAACCTTGAGAATGGCAGGGTGGGTCAAAGAAGTGCTGGGGCTACAGCAAGAGCTCAGACACTGTCTGCTGGAGACCATGAGTGGGATGTAAAAGCAAAGAGCAGGTAGAGAAACTCCTGCAGACTAAGGTGGCAGGTAAAATAAAAATAGGCTGTCAGCTCCCCAAATTCCTCCCCGAAACAAGAGGGGTCATGTGGGGGGTGTCACCTGAACTGTCAGGTAATAAAGAAAGAACAGGAGGAGATAAGGTCATTAGCTAGTGAGGCTAATTAGCAGAAGAGGTGAAAGCAAGTGCTCAACACCTGTGCTGGCTACACTGTAATTGAGGGATGTGAGCAGTATCTTCAGGGTTTGGGATATTCTGGACCAAGTCCTACATTCCTCTTTCTGTGACATGCTGGAGCTGCCAGAGATTTTTGTGCAGCAAATAATTCCAAAGGAAACATACAGCCCAGGAAGTGCAGAGGTGACCATTCATGTGTTGATTGGGAGGAAGGGACAGAACAAAACTGTTGCAATGGGAGGAAAGCTCAGCTCAGCGTATGGAGGGTGCACTGAGGCAAAGTGAGCTAGAGAAATACAAAAAAAATCAAAAACAAGTTACCAATAACATCTCCAATGCAGGAGCTGTTAGGAGATACCTTTCCCCACATCAGGTCTGTCTTGGGTATTAGCCTGCAACAAATTAATGGGAGGTAATGAGTGACATTGGGATGAAAGGGGATAACACACTAATAGGCACAGATTCATTGCATTAATGATCAAAGTAATAACAGAAAACAAGAATTATAATTAAAGCTTCTGAATAGTACCTGCAGGCTAGCAACCTGTCAGTAGAACAGCTTCATACTTTCCTAAGTGATGGAAATAGGACACTTAAAGACCAGTAGTGACTGCTTTCAGATGGAATTCCCACAGCTTAATAGCAGATGGGCAGGAATTAAAAATACATATTTATGTGAAAACAAAGGCTAAGATAATATACATGGAGACTTGACTACCAGAAAAACTAGACTATAAAAATCCCCATGTATGCTCTATATAGACATGATAGAGAAATAGGAAAGGGTGGACGTGCCTGCACCTTTACTAAGGAGAAACTGGACTATCTTGGCGCATAGATTAAAAAGCTAAATATTGAGTATAATGCTACTGAGATACCAATACACAACAATTCTGCTTCTCTAAGGTTTTATAATGTTCATAATCCATGCAGGAAACTGGAGGCTGTGGACCTGAAAGAATTAATTGCAGATGTCACAGGCCCATTCATTAGCTGTGCCGAGCTGAGAAGTCTCAACAGATTGTGGGGAAGTAAGAAACAAATGGAAACTGTGAAGAGCAAATCTTTGAAGAGAACAATTTAGTAATATGAAATGATGGCGCACCTACTGGCTTCAATACGGCTGATGGAAGTGTCTTATGTCTGGATCTGGGACTAGCTTCTAGCATCATAGGGAGCAAATGCAGCTGGGAAATGGCCAAGGGGAGGGAATGGGTAGTGACCACTTCCTGAGATTAACGACAGATCGAGGAGAATGAAATACTGAAGATGAGGATAATAGCTCCAGTTGGAATCTTAAAATAAATCAATAAAAGTGAACAGGAGAAATCTTTGGAACCAGGAATGTGGAATTAGTGACTGAGCTGTGTCTGAATGGAGATATTGAGGAATTGTAGAGTTATAATAATAAGGGAATCCTAAAGACAGGCAGCCTAGCTATTCTAGGATACCAACGCTGCCGAATGTCAGGAAAAGCGAACCATAGTGGGATGAAGCCTGTGAAATGGTAGCCAGGGAAAGGAATAAGGAGTTTTTTTCTGACATGCCTTAGGTAGTGAACTGAATGAAATATAAAGGAAGGTAGTTTCACAAAGGGCTAGAAGTAGGGCAAAACAAGAGAGCCGGAGAATGTGATACAGGAATGCTTCTCCTGTTGTAATACGTGGGGATCCAGCCTTTGGGCAGCAGCTGGGCTGGGACTAGGTTTTAAGGTCAGCAGGTGCAGCAGGTGGCCCCTATCCCATCGCCTCCCTGGCTGCGGGAATGGGAAGCTTGGTGGCCAATGGGGTTTCTTAGAATCATAGAATATTAGAGTTGGAAGGGACCTGAGGAGGTCATCTAGTCCAACTCCCTGCTCAAAGCAGGACCCACACCCCTGGGTCAACTATCCCCCCCTCACCTTCCAAGGGCACGAGCAATTCTGTGCAGCCAAGCTGGAGGCAGGGGAGCGCTTTCCCCTCCTCCCACTCCCCTCTGTGTGTGGGCTCCGGAAAGGAGGTGGAGGGAGGAGGAAGAGGAAGATGACGAGGCAGGGCTATGAGCCTAACAAGGGATGGGTGGTGGCAACTTTAGTCCCATACTACCATACCTCCCCTCTCTTTCTCCCTCACCAGCTCTGAAGAGGGAAGCCGGGGAGTCCAGTTCGAGTACTAGAGTGCACTGGTTTTTTTTTAATTGGGTGCTTAACAAATAGACTGATTTTATGATGATGAATTTTAGCTGCTTCTTTCTCAGAGTGTAGCTGGGAACAGCTGTGAAAGTCGCTAGGTTTGTCACTGGTCGCTTTGACGCTTTTGTCGCCAAGTAAATTAAAAAATAGTCCAATCTAGCTACGCAGTCGCCAAGTTGGCAAGGTGCATTGATCTGCCTTTGGAAGAGGGGCTTCTCTTTGCTTTACCAAGTGTGATTGCACCCTCAGATTTGTATTGGGCCTTCTCACTTTTCAGTGTGGTCCCACTCCAGCCTTTCTCCCACTTGGTTCATTTTGTCTCTCTAAAACGTTGTAGCAAACGGCGCCCAGTGGGACTTGCCCGAAGTGACTTGCATTATTGCATCTTTTTTTTTTTAAGTCTAACTATCCCACGTGGAAAATCTATTGGCCACTAGTCAGTATTTCTGATTCCCCACCCCCTGTTGCCTCTACTCTGATGACATCTAGTCTTGATTTCCCAGCATGAAAACCTGTTGCTCTGCTCTCTTTTAGTGGACTTCTTTTTCCTAATCTTAACTCTTATGTCACATAGTGGCCATTATTTAGTATAAGAGCCCATTCCTCACTCCTTAACACCTGCTACTCTCCACAGTTCGTTACATAGCATAGCACAGTGGTTCTCAACCAGGGGTATGTGTGCCTCTGGGGGTACGCAGAGGTCTTTTAGGGGATATATCAACTCATCTAGATATTTGCTTAGTTCAATGTTTCTCAACCTTAACAAGACACGTTATTGGGGGGTCACAAGTGCAGGCCATCATTAGAGGATGGCAAGCAGGGCAATTGTCTGGGACCCTACATCACAGGGGCCTTGTGAAGCTAAATTACATGCTTCAAACCCAGGTGGCGGGGCTCAGGCTTTACCTTAAGGAGGGCTTGGATTTCAGGTACGGTGAAATGTAAGTGCAATATTTATATTCCAATTGATTTATTCTGTAACTCTATGGTAACAAGGAGAAAGTGAGCAATTATTCAGTAGGAACGGGCTGTTAAAAATAGAGAAATGAATGTCTGAATTAGTAAGCAAGTACTTTTAATTGAGATGAAACTTGGGGTATGCAAGAAAAGTCAGCCTCCTGGAAGGGGCACAGTAGTCTGGAAAGGTTGAGACCCGCTGGCATAGAGGTCCTTTTCCCTTCTGTGCTCTGTCCTCAGCACTTCAATCACCCAGGCAACTTTGAAAGCCTCAAATTGTTGGAGCCTTACACTTCTCACGGGTGTGCAGCGTCCCTGCCGCTGACCAAGTCTTGACATCCTCCCAGAGATGGAGCCAGCACAGCCATATGAGATATCACGGGAGTTTTGCCTGTTGGTAGCTGCTTCTTCTGGCCATAGGTTGCCTCATGCCCTGAGGAGAGGGCCCTACCTGCAGCTGAGCTGTGTAAGGCACCTGGGGCTCACTAGACTCTGTGCCCTGAGAACTTGCCTTCACTGGATGTGCCCTTGTTGCAGTCAATTTTGGGGACACTCATTGTAACAGTTTTCCCTAAATATACTTAGGAAGGCCGAAAAGAACAGCCAGCCAAAGACTCAAAAAGCAACACCAAAAATGTATTTAAGTACCTCAGAAGCAGGAAGCCTTTTAAACAACCAGTGGGGCCAGTGGAGACATGAGATGCTAAAGGAGCTCAAGGAAGATAAAGCTATTGTGGAGAAAGTGAATGAATTTTTTGCATCGGCCTTCACAGAGACTCAGCTGAGGATGTGAAGGAGGTGCCCAAAGCTGAGCCATTCCTTTTAGGTGACTGTAGTGTTCGGTATTTTTGTCTCGGGTTCGGGAAGGAGCACACTGACAGAATGCTTTCTACAGTGGTTTATTGAAATAGCGTAAAAAAGACAAAAGGGGAAGCCCTTCCCCATACAGGAACAGAGCACCCGTCTCGAGGTGAAGAGTACAATGAAGATACAATCAACCACAAAAATATAAAGCAGCAACTTACAAATCTGCATGGGCATATTATAAAGGGAAGTGCCCCCGCCTATGCATTGTTATTAATATCCTGAGCTGAGCGACCGCAGCAGCAGAGGCAGTTAGTGCATAGAGAAGTGAACCATAAAGCCAGGAAAAGACCCGCCAAGAGGATGCCTATTGCAATGTACTCCTGGGGGGCCATTAATGTAATAGGGAGAGATCTAGCTAAACGGGTAGAGGGGCGCTCACCAACACAAGGACGAGGAGACCCATACTTCGTCCTGATGAGCGAGTGGCGTCCGGGGAACCGTCCTGGCCGAGGCATCCGCTGTGGCTTCCACGGAGTCTCGGGGAGTCTCCCTGTGGGGGGGCTCCCGGGGGACTGATATACCCTTTTCCCCCCTCGCCTTGCAGCAAGCCTTACCCAGTGATACATGACGTGTATCTCAATCCCAATTAGGGATTGGGCCTTAACACTTAGTTGCTATTAGTCTATTGGTGGTTAGTTGGGGACTTCCTGGAATGAGGTAACGTTAGTTGTTTACTTCAAGTAAGACTTAACCGCAGTCTTACTTCTCCTTTCTTATTACTAAAATAAAGACTTTTTAGCTTATCAAGCATTAGCAAATGTCTGTGGTCGTCTCAAAAGACTCCAGACCCCAAGGCACTTCCTCCCCCGGCCTAAGGTCGGACAGAGGGCAAAGAGGTCTTGACCCTTGCTTTTCTAGCTTAGCATTGCTTTTAGGGCCTTGCTCTTATCAAACTATACTGCGTTACAAAGTCTTGCGCACCCTAACAGTGACAAATCTGGGGAACTGGAACTTATTGATAAATTGAACCGTAATAAGTCCCCAGGACCAGATGGCTAAAAGTTCAGAAGGAACTCAAATGTGAAATTTCAGAACTACTAACTGTCGGATGTAATCTATCATTGAAATCAGCTGCTGTGCCAGATATCTGTGGGATAGCGAATGTTACACCAATTTTTTAAAAAGGCCTCAGAGGCGATCCTGGTAATGACAGGCCGATAAGCCTAACTTCAGTAAGAGGCAAATTGGTTGAACTATAATAAAGAACAGAATGATCCAACCCCTAAACTAACACGATTTGTATGGGAAGAGTCAACATGGTTTTTGTAAAGGGAAATCACGCCTCACCAATCTATGAGAATTCTTTGAGGGGTGTCACCAAGCATGTGGACAAGGATGATTCAGTGGATCTAGTGTACTTACATTTTCAGAAAGCCTTTGACCAGGTCCCTCATCAAAATCTCCAAAAGTAGACGGTCATGGGACCCTCTCCTGAGTCAGTAACTGGTTAAAAGAAAGGAAACAAAAAATAGGAATACATGGCCATTTTTCCAAATGGAGAGAGGAAAATAGTGGTATCCCCCACGAGTCTGTACTGGGACCAGTGCTGTTTCATAAATGATCTGGAAATAGGGGTAAACAGTGAGGTGGCAATATTTGCAGATGATACAAAACTACTCAAGACTGTAATTCTTCGCAGTCTGCTTTGGACTTAACTAAGGGATCTCACAAAACTATCTGTTACCACTCAAGAAACAGATCTTGGAGTCATCCTGGATAGTTCTCTGAAAACGTCCACTCAATGTGCAGTGGCAGACAAAAAAGCTAACAATGTTTGGAATAATTAGAAAAGGAATAGATAATAAGACAGAAAATATCATATTCCCTCTTTATAAATCCATGGAAGGCCAATATCTTGAATATTGCATGCAGATCTGGTTGCCCCATCTAAAAAAAGATATATTGTAATTGGAAAAGGTACCAAAAAGGGTAACCAAAATTATTAGGGTTATACAACAGCTTCCATATGAGGAGAGATTAAAATGACTAGGACTTTTCATCTTTGAAAAGAGACAACTAAGGGGGGATATGATAGCGGTCTATAAAATCGTGATGTGTGCAGAGAAAGTAAATAAAGATGTGTTGTTTCCTCCTTCCCATAATACAAGAACTAGGGGTCACCAAATGACATTAATGGGCAGGAGGCTTAAAACGAAAAAAAGGAAGTATTTCTTCACACAATGCAAAATCAGCCAGTGGAACTCCTTGCCAGAGGATGTTGTGAAGGACAAGATTATAATTGGGTTAAAAAAAGAAGTTCATGGAGGATAGGTCCAGCAGCTGGGAGTAGGTGACAGGATGGATCACTCGATGATGACCTGTTCTGTTCATTCTCTCTGAAGCACATGGCACTGGCCACTGTCAGAAGACAGGGTACAGGGTTGGATGGACCATTGGTCTGACCCAGAGTGGCCATTCTTATGTTCTCTCTTTGAACCACTCGGTGCAGCTGGCAGCAGCAGAGCGGTTTCTGCCCTGCAAGACCACGTGCGGGGTCCCTCCTCAGTGAACGTTTGACAGGCCTGGCCTCAGGAATGGACTCTGTTCTATGGGTGCCCTGGCAAGCCCTCAGCTGGCTCTGCACAGTCCCAGTGACCTTGGCTTGTGAGTCGACCTCTTTGTTTGCCCAACCTTCCTACCTCCAATGGCCCCGGTGAGCCTGGTGCAGTTGCTTTGGTGGTGCAGGTCCTAGCTGGGCTTAGCCCATGTAAGAGCTATGGAGCTTTTCCTGGGGAAGTGTCCAGATGTCACTGGTGGTGCCTGGCTGTTTGCCTCCAGCCTCTGTGAGTGCTAGGGGGCTGGCTGGTTTGCAGAGGGATATAGACTCACAGACTTGAAGGTCAGGAGGGACCCTCATCATCACCTAGTCTGACCTCCTGCACGCTGCAGGCCGCAGAACCCCACCTACCCTCTCCTGTCACAGGCCCCTCACCTCTGCTGAGTTACTGACGTCCTCAACTCATGGTTTAAAGACGTCAAGTTACAGAGAATTCACCATTTATTCTAGTTTAACCCTGCAAGTGACCTGTGTCCTGTGGTACAGAGGAAGGAGAAAACCCTCCAGAGTCTTTGCCAGTCAGACCCGGGGGGAAATTCCTTCCCAACCCCAAATCTGGCAATCAGTTAGAACCTGAGCACGTGGGCAAGACCCACTGGTCAGACACCTGGCAAAGAATTCTCTGCAGTGACTTGGAGACCTCCCCGTTTAGTTTCCTATCTCCGGCCACTGGAGGTATCTGCTGCTAGCAGTCACAGATCGGCAACGTGCCGTTGTGTACGCAAAGACGGCGATAAACACAATCTGAGGGGTGGCAGATTTCCCAGTTTTATGTCCCCACATATCCTGCCCCAGGAGTCAGTATTTTCATCGCCCAAACATTTATTTTGATCAAAAATGGCTTTTTAATGGTTTTACAAATGAATTACAATTATGTCTCCCCTCTACTGGGTGCCAGCTGAACATGCCATGATGGGAACATTGTTATGGCCACCTCCCTCCCTCGTCCTCCCCCTTGGGTGGACCACACTGACCTGAGCTCTGCCAGGATTCTCTGTTGGGTCCTGAGGGGTATAAAGAACAGTAGCAAGTAACATGATGTCACCCTTTGTGTTTTAGTTGTGGTAGACTGTCTGATTACCAGCCCTTATTATCTAGCATAGAGAAACCACAAAGAAGGGAGGCACACAGGGATTTACTTGGCTAGTTAGTGGATTTTGTGCTTTAGATGATGACAGCGCTGTGCACGTTCACATGCTGTACACTCTTCTCACACAGGGTGACTGTTCAGCCGACACCATGGGGAAATATATCATCGTACGGCATGTATCAGTGCTAAACGTGTAGAGTGACAGAGCTGTCCTCAGCCTCACTTTCCTGGGCATTGTGTTACATGAACACAGCATGGGACAGTAACCACCCTCAGTAACTCTCTGCAGATTATCTATGTATATTCCACATTAGAGCTGATATCTCCAATGGGAGTTTTCAATGTCATTTGAATGGGGCTGATTGGTTAAATCACCAGACAGCTTTGATAAACCTCAGGTTAAATTGTTATCTCAGAGTCTCTGCATGGTTCTGTTAAAGCCACATTTACGGACGGCTTTGCTCAGGGCTGCCTTGACCTCCCTGTTTCTCAGGCTGTAGATGAGGGGGTTTAGCAGGGGAGTTAGGACCGTGTAGCAAAGAGCGAACACTTTGTTCAGCTCTCGCAGTGCCTCATGTTTCGGTAGCAGGTAGACCATCATTAAGGCTCCATAGAAAACTGTCACCACGATGAGATGGGAGGAGCAGGTGGAAAAGGCCTTTTGCCTCCCGGTGGCGGAAGGGATTCTCAGGATGGTGGTGATGATGCACGCGTAGGATGTCAGGGTTAGCAGGAATGGAAGCAGGGTGAATACACAGGCTAGGATGAACTCCACCAATATGACCTGGTGGGTGTCACTGCAGGAGAGTTCCAACAGTGGGATGGAGTCACAGTAGAAATTGTCGATTTCATTTGGCCCACAGAATATTAACTGTGATAGGAATGGGACTAAGATGGCAGGAGCCAAACAACCATTTATCCAGGACCCAGCAGCCAATCGGAGACAATGCTTGGTACTCATACGAGTGGAATAGTGCAGGGGTTTACATATTGCTAAATACCGGTCGTAAGACATCGCTCCTAGGAGATAGCATTCAGTAGATCCCAGAAAACCAAAGACATACATTTGTGTGAAGCAGGCACTGACTGAGATGGTTCTGTCCCCAATCAGGAGACTGGCCAGCATCTTGGGCAGGATGGTGGAGGTGTAGCAGGTCTCCAAGCAGGACAGGTTCCCCAGGAAGAAGTACATGGGGGTGTGAAGGTGCCGATCAGTCAGCACAAGCACCACGATGAGGGTGTTTGTGGCCACGGTTGTGATGTAGCTCACTAGGAACACCAGGAAGAGAAGAATTTGCATGTCAGGTAGGTTGCCGAACCCCAGGAGGATGAATTCTGTGATGGCTGTTTGGTTTCTCCAGTCTGTGTCTGCCATGGGCTGAGTCCAGGAACAAGACAAAGTGTGCAATTAAATCTGAAGAACATAGAGCAAAAAGTTAATTATGTCTTGTGAATTAATTCCTTAAATATTTGTAAACTCCCCTTCTTCTCCTGACCGCAGGCTGAAAAAATAAGGCTAAACATCAACCTCCGAGAAAAGTGCCAGGAGGTGCAATTCAAGAACAGATTATTGGTACCTATGCAGAGCATCATCTGCCATATCAGATCAATAACTGCAGTTACAACAGCCCATTTTTCTACTCGCAGCATACTGATATGACAGATCAGAGCATTTGTTTATTAACTATCATCTGAGGAGTCAATGTGAATAAATACATACATTTATTTGTTGTATTATTTCTACCACTTGCATCTGAAGAAGTGGGTGGAAGCCCATGAAAGTTTATGCCTGCTGAAATTAAATTTGTTAGTCTTTAAGGTGCTACAGAGCTCTCATTGTTTTTGCTGTATACAGACTAACACGGCTACCCCTCTGGAATTCTACAGCATAGATTGTTTGAAAATGTTAATGTTGCTTTGCACTTATGTAGACCCAAAGTTTGATTCAGTTAGATGGATTGATTGAAATACCCTTATTCTTTTGGTACGTGACAAACCACCCAGCAGTCTCTGTGTGGCTTTGCATTTTGGGTATGTAACGTGATCCGTTGACTATTGATAAGCTGCCCAGAACTGACATCTGGTCATTGATGATCCTGTTTGTAAAGTTACCAAAGATCATTCTGTGAAACGGTTGCTGTTGTTGAAGTACACGTGTTTTTAGAGCACTGCTTAAAGTAACATCAGCAAATGTTCTGAAACAAAAACATTCAACGGTAAATAAAAATGTTTTATAATGGTAGTAAATGTTTTAAATAAAAAAAAGTTACTGTTGCTCAAAAACACCTGTGTCTTCCAATTACACATTTTAAATAAATGTTAAAAAATTACTATGTATATAAATAACTAAGTAATACGTGTATGTAAAACCAGAAAGGAACAAAAAAAGTGCCAGCCTCAAATGTTCAAAAAAATAAAAATAACATTTGCGACCTAAACGGCCAAAAAATGCCCACCCTGATGACCCTGGGATCCACCTCAAAAAACAAAAACAAAATAAAGAACAACAATGGTCATGCTTGCAAAATATGGGTGATTATTAATCACACCAAGATGCAGATGCAGCATAACAAAGCAAAACCCATAAAATAATATCAAAACTTACCCCATAAAAGCAGACAAGAAAATAAAAAGGTTGGGTTTGGCTCTACAATCATCCTCCAGGAGCATCGGTGCACACCGGCAGACCCCTGCTCCCTCCCTCGTGTCTTAGCCGCCTGGCCAGTGAAACTAACATGAGACGTTTAGGCTAGTAACTATACTTCATCTTCGTAGAACCTTGTGTGTGTATGTGTAGACAATTGCTTTTTAATTTTTTGTATTCACAATAAACATGGTATATTCCCTTCTCCCGCTGAATAAAAACCTACTGTTTATTTTATACATATAACATGTATTTTCATCATAGGAAAACACCAGTGAGAAACATAGAGGCTATAACATGCAGTGTGCATCAAAAGAACAGGGAAGGGGTTAATAAAGTGGCTGAGCTAAGAATAACAGCAGACTAGCCTGAGAAAGTAGCAGGACGCATTTGCCATAATTCTTTCTCCATTTGCATCTTCTAGAGCTACTTTAACATATTGTCAAAGGGGGGTTTGGTTTATCAGGGAAGATTTTTTGGAATACAGAGTCTTATGTTTCTAGCCAAGTGATGTATTTAGATGTTACGGTGAGAGGCTCACCACTAAAGAGTAGCGAAATGTCACTTGGGCACCTCACTTCACTGTGCACTTATGTAATTCCCAATCTCAATTCCCGTTAATTTCTGATGTGAAATTGAGGTTTCAAATCCCTTCAGCAACAGGGAAAATCAGACTATCCTGTGCAGATTTACAGGGATGTGACAATCACCACCCGATTGGGACACCCTGAGCCAGACCCTCAGCTGTTATAAATCAGCTTTGTGTGTTGGGGGGCAGATCCCCAACTGAGAACCTGTCACAAGAGCTGTGTGTCAATCTCCATCTCTGTTAAATGGTGATATGGACGCCGACTGGTGCTGATGGGGAAAGTGTGGTTAAAATCGTTAACATTCACCTATAGAAGAGTTCAGAGTAGCTCAAAAGCTTCTCCTGGAGACCCACAGAATTTGGTCCAATAAAAGATATTACCTCACCTGCCTCATCCCTCTGCTCTTCCCAAAGCACATTCATGCCCCTGTCTGGAAGGTGGGAGAGAAACGCTGTCGGGGAGTCGGTGCTCACCTGTCACCCCAGGGCAGCCCCAGCCTGAAGCAATGATCTCCTACTTCTCTGGGTTAGAGGTCAGGAGCCAGGATCCGCAGCTGAGGTTCTGGTGTCTCCTCTTCCTGCAGAAGCCGGGTTTTCTCAGTGCAGAGATGTGCAGTTCCCTGAAGAGATGAGCAGGTGCATTGATCTACCTTTGGAAAAGGGGCTGTCCCTCGATTTGTGTAAATGCTGCCTCTGTATTAATGTTTGGTCCTCACGTTTTTTAATACCCTCCCTCTTCAAGTTTTCTCCCACTTGGTTAATTTTGTGTCTCCCAAGCTTTGTGACTAACAATGCCTGGTGGGACGTGTGCAATGGGACTTGCGTAAATGTCTCCTTTTTTTAGTCTATTGCTCTGATGTGAAAAGTATTTGAGATCATGATGAAACACCAGCTCAAATTTTGAGCGATGCCTGTCCAAGCTGATGGCCTGTTATAATACAATTGCACCGTCCCTCGATTAATATGCAATAGAGGCTGCCACCTAATCGGCATTTCTAATAGTTAGCTGCCTCTCCCAAAGGAACAAAAAACAAACCATTTGGAACGGGAAGGAAATGTCTAGCATTTCCAGTCCTAAGGCTGTGGGGTTACGAGCAGTACCCACTCTTTGGCAAACTCTGTTTCAAAGCAAACTTCTTCGGTTTTCTGATCTCTTTGATTTGGCCAATGTTCATCCTAAGAGTCTCTGAGGAGTTCTCCAATCTGTACCTGCAAAAGTGCCTGAGAGATTGTAGGGATGACAGTCGGGAAGGGTTTTCCCTAAATGTGGCCTTTTCATATGCAGCTCTTTTTGTGCTGTTCCCTGGTTCCAGAATGGAACCTGGACATTTGGAGGTCACCTAAATAGTCTCCCTTACCCCTGGCCTTACTGACGCAAGGGATATGGAGTGGGACAAAGTATTCAAACTTGTGTCCCTCAATGGGAATATCATAGGTGCTGAAAAGCAGCAGCAAGTGCAGAGTCAGTGCAGAGGAGCTGTTCTAAGATGACTAACCCGTGGGCACGTCATGGTTATTACTACACTGCAAAGCACCATCGTTTGGAATGTCAGGGACTGGATATTTACATGGAGATCAGTCGTGTTCCACATTATCACTATTAATGTCAACCAAAATTCTGGAAGGGACATGAAACCTCATGCTTCAGGGTTTCAGCCCATCTCTAAATATTAGAGATTAAGGGGAAAGCTCTATGGGGGGCAGATTATCTCAGATCTACCTCCCATGGGGTTTTTGCATCTGTCTTTTAACCATGTATCAGACAGGGTATTGGACTAGATGGACCTTGTGTATGATCCAGTCTGGCAATTCCTAAGTTCCTGCGGAAACAGGATATGTAAAACTGGGGGCATTCAACTAAGTTTTGGAATATTTGACTTAGATACTAGCAGAACAGGGCATATTTGACATGGTCTAGCGCAGTCCACAAGAGAACAGCCCTCCCACACTGAGTTACTTAAATTATCTTGATATTGTTCACAGATCCATTCTGTTTCTACATCACACAATTCTCCATACACACACTTTCCAGAAGTTGGTATACAAGCAGAAAGTTCTTATGTTTTTTAACCAAAGTTTTCTCATATGAACCCAAATAAAATGGTTGTTTCAGACTTTGGGCAACAAGCCATTTCATTTATTTATTTTATTAATTACTAGTTTGATTGCAAAATTGATTGGGAAAACCTTAATATCCCAACCCAGTTTAGGCTTAGTTCATTTGTATGGTGATGGTTTTTGAACTTTGTAATAGGCTGAAGTGGGCCCCTTATCTCCCAGATGACTAATTTTGTACCTCCAAAGCTTTTTCTTTTCTTTTTCTTTTTTTTTGCAAACATTGCCCAGTGTGACTTATTGATTCCTTATAAAATAAAGAAAAAAAAATACTTCATATCACTGACCTTTCCACATCACAGGGCGTTATCCTGTTCAGAAATCTATTGGTCAATATTTCCGACCCTTCCTCATTTCTTCCAATCTGCCGCCTCCGAGTGTCAATTACACAGCATGACAGTCTATTGCTCTGTTCTTAACCTCTGCTCTCTCCCAGAGGTTAGCTACAGTGGATGTTATAGCTGCCACTTTCCAATCCTTGATACTTTTGGGTCTCCATTGGTCATTATTCAGGATAACAGCCCATTTCTCATCTCTTAACATCTGCTACCATTTCACATTCCTTATTCCACCATGGTACACTTTTCCTATCTGTAGGTAGTGTTGGTTTCCTAAGAATAGCTAGGTTGGCTGGTTCTGATCCCCTTATTAACACTACTACAGAATTCCTCAATATCGTTATTTATGCTTTGCTCGCGCACATATTTCTCATTTTGGTTTCTAAAGATTTTCCAGTTGTTTACATAGCACAGACATCTTTCATAGCAAAGTTCTTTCCTCACCATTTACATGGATGCCATCTAGTCTGTATTATACAGCTTTATCTCTTTCCTCTTCCCTTTGGTGGTCCCTTGGCAGTATGATTTCCCCTTTCCAGTCCTTCCATTTATGCTGCTATTGATTTGTGCCTGGCACAGTGTCGCCACACCTTTCCCCTTCCTTATGTCTTCTGCCCTCTAAATGGCTAAGAACATAACCTCTCATTTCTGACTTTCTGCTAGGCATGGTCTATTCCATATTATAGTGGCTAGGAAATGTTGGGTCCATTTTAATGGAACCAATGAGCCCAGAGAGCCAAAGGTGTTAAAGTGATGGTGGACATGCCCCTGTGAGGGGGACAGCTTCTGGTGTTCTCCCTCTGGTTCCTTCTCATAGGGGGACCACGCCTCCTGGCTATCCCCTGCCGGGAAGAGTCTCAAGACCTTTAACCGGGTAAGCAAGCAATCTTTTGCCATGGCCCTTGGTGGGGCAGGTGAGCCAGCCGGCTCTAGCCGGGGCAGTCAGTAATTTAGGGTTCAGGTCCAGAGAAGGTGGCTGTAGTGCACGAGCGTGCCAAGCCCATAGTGGGGTGAGCAGTGGTCTGGGTCCAGCCCTTAAGCTGCGCCGGGCAGGTAAGGCGGGGGAGGCTCTAGCGGTAGTCGCTATCCACCCTGCCTAAGGGTGAGAGAAAGGGGGAGGGGGACGCAGGCCCACCCGCCTACACTGTGTCCCAGCCCAGGACCCCGTCAGTGACAGGAGGTCCCATCACTGTGTCGGCGGGGCTCCAGCCGAAACACGCCGACTCACTTGGTGCCGCAGCTCAGCCATATCACCGTCGGCTTCTCTTGGGCTGCTTCCTCCCACCCTGGTTTAAAGTACCTTTGCTCCATCACCTGCCTCTGGGGTCCTGGGTTCGATGGTGGGCGGGAATCCCACGAATCCTTCTCCGTCAACTGGCGGCAGCTCCGGAAACTCCATGGGCTCTTCAGTGGAGGGCAGCTCCTCCAGGTCCTCCGGCCCCCAGGCTGTGATTAGGACCGGCAAGTTCTCCGGGTCCCAGGCCCTGGACTGCTCAGATGGGTCTCCCTCCGGCTCCCAGGCAGCAGGAAACTTGGGTAGGTCCTCCTCTGGTTCCCAGGCCGTGGGTAAGACTGGCCGTTCCCCCTTGGCATGGGCCTCTGGTCTGGTTCTAGCTGGGAGCCTCAGGATGTACTGAAACCCAGGCCTGCTCTGAGTGCCAACTGGCGATCCCCTGGGCGTACCACGAGCTCCCCTCATACCCCTTCCTATGGTCGGAACGCCTTTTGAGAGGGTCGCAATGGACCTCGTGGGACCCCTCCCCAGGAGTGCCGCCAGCTTTCAGTACATCCTGGACGTAATGGATTATGCAACCCACTTCCCAGAGGCCATCCCGCTCTGGGTCCTTCACAGAGGGAGACCACCCCTCCCGGCTACAGTGACCCTGTCCCTGTACATCATGAAATAGTTAAATATAGGTTGAAGTTTGCAATGCTTCGTCTCATGGCAAGCACATTAGAAAACTCATGCAAAAATTTGGAAAAGATTAGTATACAACACATAAAGGATTTGGATTCAGGAATTGAGTGGTTATACAAAACAATCTACATTAAAACTTATCTAAGTGCTTTTTTCAGAGACAGGCTCTTGGTTTGAATGCCTTCTTTTTGTCACAGTCCTTACTGGGGAAGGTGGAGTTAGCTGTGTTCTTGGATTTTTACTTAGCTGTGAATTTTGTGGTCACTTTTCCTGCTTGTGACAAAACAGACAGAATAGGGGAGAAGAGAGCAGATAGCAAAGATGTGGGAATATAGCTTTTTATTGACGTTCATGGGATTTGAGGCAGCTGGTTCATGGACAAATTCTTTGGGCTGCCAAGTTGGATGTGACTGCTCTTGCTCTGTCTGGGTTCAATTCCCCAGTCTGGGACATCTCTTATTGGTCTGGGCAAGGTCTTCTATGTCACTGGTCATTCTGAGGTTGGGGAGGGCTGAATGGCCGCTTCCTTGTGTCAGTGCCTTGTGATGCAGTTGGACTCAGAATCTAGTCAAAAGAGATGGACAATGAAATGCAGTAAAGTCGGGAGTGCGGGGGTGAAGAAAATAATGAAGGAAACAGGCCACATGAATTCAGAGCCACCTGGATCGCTTCGTGAGCGGAGGGCAAACAAATAGTATGTGTTTTAATACAGCTAAATGTAAACGTATGCATCTAGGAAAAAAGAACATGGGTCAAACGTGCAAGGTCCGGCATTCTGTCCTGGCAAGCAGTGATTCTCCACCACTGTCAATTTTAAAATCAAAATTGTGTATTTTGATAGTTCTGCTCTCATTGAAAAGGAATTATTTTGGGAAGGCTCCATGGCCTGTGTTCTGCAGACTATATGATCACAGTCATCCCCTATGGCTTTGGTATCTATAAATTATCTCTAGGAACAATTTCCAGGGGGATGTGAGAGCTTCTCCATCATTTGGGGTCTTTAAATAAAGTTTGGATATCTTTCTGAAAGGTACCCTTGTTTTCACTGTAGCTTTCTGGGATTCATTCAGGAATCACCAGCTGAGGTTCCAAAGATGACTTTGAAGGAGGTGATTACCCTAATGGCCTCTTCTGGTTTTAAAATGTTTGAATCTATGAACAGTTCACTGAAAGCAATAGTCCAGATTCCCCTCGAACTTAAACTGGTGTAAAAGAGAAGTCATGTAGTTGAGGTGAATAGTTTCAAGTCAGTGTAAAACTCATCTAGGTAAGAAATGTTAGGCTCTTTATCACATATGTGTCATGATTGATGGAGTTCTCATGTGTTTTAAAGTGTCATTATTTGGGATTATTATATAATTTGTTATGGAACAGTAATTTTGTGTGAAGCTTTTCACAGGCTTGTGTATTCTATAAAGTAATAATGACACCCTGAACAAAGTCCTTTCAAATCATTGTATTTGCTATCCATATAAATACTGAATACACTGTTAATAAACATAACAATGTTTACCAACCAAACGGACTTGGATTTTAAAGTGAAGTTAAGGTTTTAAATGGGAGTTAGAAGTCCAATTCCAAGTGATTTACAAAGGCAGTCATGCACCTAATTCCCTTTGGTTGCTTTGAAAATCTTAGCCATAAAGAATCATGAAGTTCTAAGTATCTTCTGGAAGCAAATGGCATGGTTATTAGCAATCATACTTGAGTGTTTAACTCACAATTTTTTTGGAGGCATTAATTAGTTAGTTAGTCACGCTAAAAACTTAAATTTCCATACCTATTCTGCATATATTCACTCCTACCCCATCTAAGGGTATAAAGTGACAAACAATTGAATGATGGACAGATCAAACTCCACCAGAAGGCATCAATGCCCCTCCGATTGGATTAACACATATCTCCCACGTTCTTGGTCTGGAGCTGTAGTCAGGGTTTTGACATGCGTCCACTAAAAAATGTGCCAAGGCTTTGAAATTATCACATTTTATCAGTGTTTAGACAGTTGCAAATTCTCTGGATTCCTAGCAACACCTAGGGATGAAAATCCCAGCTGACTCTTCCAAGCCCTTTGTGCTAGCCTGTTTGCAGCTACTGAGAAATTTGGGAGTTCAATAACTGATGTATAAACACAACACAAGAACTCTTCGATGGACGGGTTCTAAACTTTGTCTTTGTTTAATATATCCCATTGGTGATGGGGGATCTATAATTAGTCCCTTTGGGTATTAATTCAAAACAACATTTATTACATCATGTCCCCTGAAATGTTGCTAGTTAGTTTTCAATGGCATGGACCAAATTGCTCCTTGGTGCAACTCATCTCATTTCACTGTGGTTGCACCAGTGATGTGTCTGACACAGCATGCTTTTATCACAGACATTTTGGGCCAGGTTCTGATCATACATACACAGCTGGAATAAGCAGAATTAGTCCATATTTACACCAGAGTGACTGAATTGAGAAACTGGGCCATTGTGCACATTCAAAGTTCTCCAGCATCTCAAAATAGGAATGTGTCATAAAAACCGAATCTCAGAAGGAGAACACGGAAGAAGCGGTGCTTGTTGTGCTTCCATTGTAACCAAACTGTGCTGCACTTGGACTAGAGGCAAATGCACCAGACACTGTACATACACACACAAACACGAACACACACAGTCCTGGTATTTCATTTCCAAACACAGGGCCAGTGTTCTATAGATATTTATTTGCCTAAAGATGCATATAATAACCTAGTGAGATTTTCAAAAGCAATGGGGGGGGGATAGATTTAGAAGAGGACATCACATCATAAGTACTAAGTGCCTAAATCCCAGAAACGGCCCCAATGGGATTCTCTAAACCCCTGATCAGCTGCCTCCAAACTCTGTAGGTGCCGAGGCCAAAATGTTTGCAGTAAAAGTTCCCTAGGTGCCTAAATTTCTGCTTCTGGATATGGGCACTGCAATCTCAGGCCAGACGTCCAAACACGTATCCCTCAGAGCAATGCATGAACCATGGGAAGATAGATGTTCCTCAGCCTATCTCCCCTGCAGGGTTCCAGCTCACCTACCAGTTTGAGTCCCACAAACCAGCTCTCCCAAAAAGGTGGGGACTTCCTCAGTCTCTCCAGTTGGAGCAGTTCCACTCTGGCTGAAAAATGGAACAGTCATTGGGCCAGAGAGAAAGAGAGAAAATATAAGAATGAATAAGAACAGCCACAGTGGGTCAGACCAAGGGTCCATCTAGCCCAGTCTTCTGTCTTCCGAGACTGGCCAGTACCAGATGCTTTAGAGAGAATGAACAGAACAGGGCAACTTTGAGTGATCGACCCCCTGTCATCCAGTCCTAGCTCCTGGCAATCAAAGGCTTAGGGACACCCAGAGCATGGTGTTGTGTCCCTGACCATTGAGGCTATTAGCCATTGACAGACCTATCCTCCGTGATATTAGCTAATTCTGTCTTGAACCAAGTGATATTTTTCACCTTCACTACATCCCCAGGAAACAAGCTCAAAGGCTGACTGTGAGTGGTGTGAAAAAGTGCGTCCATGTCTTTGTTTTAAACCTACTGCCTATGAATTTCATCAGGTGACCCCCGTTTTTTGCATTATGTGATGGGGTAAATGCCTGTAGGGTCGGTGGTTGGCCCACTTCCCTGGGAGATGAGAGCCCAGAGTTCCAGACTGCCTCCTTCAATGACTTTTTTGTTATTTATCTTGCCTCTCTTAGAGTTTGAAAATCCTTTTTACTCTAAATCTTTTGTTTTACTGCTGAAAGTTAACAATACTTTGGGTTAAGAAGGCTGTCAGGTTACTGTACTTGCCACTGGTCACTGAAGGAAAGAAGAATAGGTGTTCAACCAATTTGGGCCCACTGGGTAAGCACGGAGGATGCATGGAGTGCTGGAACCTGGGGTCTGGGCTAAGATATAGACACCAGAGCAGACTCACTTGCAGAGGGGTGACAGAGGCGCAGCTCACCCTGCAACTATGATAACTTGGTGCCCTTGTGAGTATCAGTGACAGTTTATGGCCCGCCATGGGACTGAGCCATGCAGGAGAGCAGCTCGGTGCATTGTACTGGAAAAGGTCGCTCTTTAGTGCTTTCATGGTCTTCTTTCACCTGGTCCAACATCCATTGACCTGAGTGGGTGCAGAGTTAGGGCAGCACTGAGCTGTTTGTAAAATATACGTTAGGCAGTAAATGTTCCCCACGGTATTTTGTTGGACCTTTTCATCCAGAAAAGGGATGGGCTTTTCAAAGAAGGCTGAGACAGTGAGGATCCTAACTACTGTTGATTTCAACGGGACTTTAGCATCTAACTTTGTTAAATGCCTTTGAAAATTCCAGCCAGGTTTTCTATTAATTCCTTTATCAGAATAAGCAATCCCACAGCCTAAAACACCCTCCTGGGAAGGAAGTTCTTTTTGGTTTTTCTGTTGGTGTGTTCAGCTCATTTTTTTCATTCAGCCTAAACTTGCTCTTTTCCAGCTAACTCCACCTGGACTAATTCCCCTCCCCTACACAATGGACACAGTATCAGGGCTCCACATGGTTGTTGCGTCACCTGGGGAGTCATTATATCCCAGTTCCCAAAGTTCTCTGTCCCATATAGTCTGTTCAAAAAATTCAGTTCTGCAATATATAGCTGCTTTTTCATGCTGGCCTGCCCCTCTGTTAAGGATGGGCAAACCGTCATACCTATAATAAAACCGTTCAGATATTTTATCCTCTAGAGTGAGCTTCCTGGGTAGGCAGTACTATGGCAAAAAGGCCTGGGGGTTACAATAGACAAAAAGATGGACATGAGTCAACAGTGTGCCCTTATTGACATGAAGGGTAATGGTATATTAAGTTGCATTTGTAGAAATATTGCCAGCAGATTGAGGGAAGTGGTTATTCCCCTCTATTTGGCACTGGTGAGGTCACATTTAGTGTTCTGTATCCATTTTTGGGCCCCCCACTACAGGAAGGATGTGGACAAATTGGAGAGAGTTCAGCAGAGGGCAACAAAAATGATTAGGGGGCTGGAGCACGACTTATGAGGAGAGGCTGAGGGAACTAGGCTTGTTTAGTCAGCAAAAGAGAAGAATGAGGGGGGATTTGATAGCAGCCTTTAATTACCTGAAAGGGGGTTCCAGGGAGGATGGAGCTAGGCTTCTTCTCAGTGGTAGTAGATGACAGAACTAAGAGCAGTGGTCTTAAGTTGCAATGGTGGAGGTCTAGGTTGGATATTAGGAAAAAGTTTTTCACTAGGAGGGTGGTGAAGCCCTGGAATGGGTTATCTAGGAAGGTGGTGAAATCTCCATCTTTAGAGGTTTTTAAGCTGCAGCTTGACAAAGCCTTGGCTGGGATGATATAGCTGAGGTTAGTCCTGCTTTGAGCAGGGGGTTGGACAAGATGATCTCCTGAGGTCCCTTCCAACTCTATGGTTCTATGATTCTATTATTTGCTCTGTTCTTCCTCTGCTTGCTTTGAAAAAATATAAAGAAATATCCTGCAGAAAAGACAGAGGTTTCCTGTTCCACTGTGGTTAAAGGATGAAAGAGTCACTTGGCAAGATGGAGAAAGAAAGAAAGAAAAGGACTCTAGACCTGTTCAATTGTGCGAGGGTGGGTCTGCGGGCAGGTGCTAGATGGAGTTGGGTGCAGGGGTGAGTGGACTCGCTAGAGAGAGTTGGCAGAGTGCGATGGGGGAAGGGAGCTGGCTGGGAAGCCTGGCCAAAGTGGAAGGGAGGGGATTCAGTTAGGGGGTTACTGCCCAGAATGGAGGGGCTGAAGTGACTGGGGAGGCAGAACACAAGGCTGAACACAAGGCTCTGGGGGCTAGGAGTTCAACTAAAACTAAGTTTTGCATAACCCCTTTTTTACACCATCTATTATGAATTATTCCTCCAGTGCCCGGCCTTCTTCACCAGGTTACAGTTGGGGCAACTGAGGCACGGAGAGCTGAGGTAATTCATCTGTGTAGCTGGGCTTAGCTCGCAAGATCTCCAGGTGACTTGACCTCCTCTCTATAACCCCTGCTGCCTGGCTGCCCTTGTTATCGTTGTAGGCTGGGATTGTCAAGGCAGTCTCAGGGAGTTAGGCCCCCAAAACGTGCATGCCTTACTCTCCCTTAGGCTCCTCTGCAAATCCCAGCCTTCATAGTTCTGAAAATCAAGAGAAGCCCAGGCCTTGGAAGATGCCAAGAGAGACCCGGGGTCAGAATTACAAAGGGGTTTAGGCATCTAAAGAAGATGACAGTTGCCTTGTGGGATTTGCAGTAACACCTTAGCAAGTTAGATGCCTAAATCCCATTGGATGCCCATGGGATTTAGCTACCTGGCAGATTTAGGAGCTTTGGGAAATCCCAGTATATACCTGTCCCACCTTTAGGTGCCCAAATCCCTTGGTAATCCCGGCACACAGAAAGCACACAAGCTGGGCTGGAGTCAGGAAACCCTGGGGGAGATCCTAGGGCCTGGGCTAGGCAGGGGGTCAGACTAGAGGAGCAGAACGGCCCCTTTTGACTTTAAAATGGATGAGTCTATGAAGTTTTGCCTCTGGGACTCTGCTTCTGAGCTGTTCAGGTCTCTCGGGGGTGAGTCCCACAAGCCCTTAGGAAATAGACATGGGTAAATCACCTTCCCGCAGCATCGCTCCTTTAATGCCAGTGATGCTCAAAGCCAGCTACACACTGCTCAGCTGCAGAGAGCAGCTGGTCTGAGTCTAGTTCTGTCAGGTCATACTCAGAGTGAGGGGTGAGATGATGCTTAAACACTTGTGTCCTTGGCATCTAGATAGATAGATAGATAATGACCGAAGAATCCTGGAGCTGGACGACCGGAGTCATCACCTGTTGGTAAAAAATCCACAGAGGCCAGTACAGTAAGTGTGCTATTTCCATTAAATATATGTGTGGGGATTAGCATACAAGGGAATTTTAAGACCGTGAATCAGAATTACTGTCAGCACTCACTAAGGATTTCACTGTTAAGTTACTCAAACAACTAGGGATAGTCAGGGGGAAAAATAATTCCTCCTGTGGAAAATTTCAACTTTTCATCAAAAACTCCAAACCCAATTTTTTTTTCAGCTTTAGGCAACTGCAAACTTTCAGCTGAAGAGTGTAAAGTTTAAGCTGAAAACCAAACAAGGTTGCTTGCTGAGTATTCAGTTTTCTAAGAAAACATCACACATCTTGAAGGAAAGCAGACACATTGTGAGAACAGTGTTTTGCTAAAAAAAAAAAACAATTTTCCATCCAAAAAACTCAACCAACCAACCAAAATTCAACTGAAACTTTCCAACCAGACTTAAACTTCAAATAAGGGTGGGGAACATTAATGTTGTCTAATTACATCATAACTGGAATCCCATTCATTCTATTGCATCTGTTTTGATTTCTGTTTCAAAGGAAAGTAAAACTGAGTAAGCGGCAAAGCTGATACCCACAGATTATGGGACTAGGAGCTTTGAACCCAATTTCAGAGTTGCACCCAGTAGCCGGATCTGTCTATCCTGACATGGAGCTTAGATGGACAGGGAGGAGGTCTCTGGGACTAGAAACCTCTTTGTCTAGCACCATAATCAGGCTCCATCACTGCTTACAGCTGAGCACACAAATATCGTAATGAGGTGCAGAAAATACACACATTATAAGACACAGCCCATCCTCCAAAGAGCTCACAGTCATAGTAGACCAGGCAGAGAAAGGGAGGGAGGGAAAGAGAATCCCAGGGAGGGGAAGTGACTGGCTGAAGGTCATACAGCAGGTCAATGGCGGAGCCAAGAACAGAACCCAGGTGTCCTGACTGTCACTGACCCGCACAGCACAGACATAAAGTCACAAAGAGAAATGATACAGCACAGCAGTAACTGAGCCGTGCCACTAACCCATCGTGACACAGCTTTGTAAGAGTGGCTGGCACTGGGGGCCATAAATCAATGTGTGAATTGGCAGCAGGCCGTCTACGTGGAATCATCACAGCCAAGTGGCCGTGTCGGATGCTGGGTGAGTCTATGTCGCATTTCCCTGGCAATGGGATTGAAGCTGTGCCGGTGTTTTACAGTTTCAGTTCCAGGCCCAAGCTGTGAGCCTGCAGTTGGTCACAGTAGAGGGACTTTCTTTGCTAGGACTGTTGGATTCAGCGTGTACCTTGTTCCATCTTCTTACTGCATTTTATTAAGCCAGGTCGTGGCTCAGATATTCACATGATGTGAACTGACCCAGCTTCCGGGACTTGTGTGGATTGACATCAGTGGGATAATGCACCGGACTAGTCATCTCATTCTCCGCAGCGAGGAGCCCTCACTGCCCCTGCTCAGTGGATGTGATCAGGGCTGTGCTCGGACAGTCACATCGTCAGTTATTATGGAGAGAGGAATCAGGGTCATTCTCTCGGTCGGTCTAATCCTCACCGTTGCCCTTCTCCTTCCCTCCGCAGGCAGGACACAATGTGCTGAAAAAGAAAATGTCCAACCGAACCACCATGACAGAGTTCATGCTCCTGGGATTCTCTGAGGTGCGGGAGCTGCAGATTTTGCACTTTGTGGTGTTTCTAGTGCTTTATCTGGCAACCTTGATGGGGAACCTTCTTATCATCATAGTCATAGCCCTCAACCGCCACCTTCACACCCCCATGTACTTCTTCCTGATCAATCTGTCCATCCTAGACATTGGCTCCATCTCTGTCACTCTCCCCAAATCTATGGCCAATTCTCTCATGAACACCAGCTCCATTTCTTACCCTGGATGTGTCGCCCAAGTTTTTTTCCTCATTTTCTTGCTGGGAACAGATTTTTTCCTTCTCACCGTCATGGCCTACGATCGCTACACTGCCATCTGCCAGCCGCTGCACTACGAGAGAGTGATGAACAGGGGAGCTTGTGTCCAAATGGCAGCTGGTGCCTGGGCCAGCGGTGTTCTCAATTCTGCCCTGCACACCGGGAAGATGTTGGCAATCTCCTTCTGCAGAGGCAACAAGGTGGATCAGTTCTTCTGTGAAATTCCCCAGCTATTCAAGCTCGCCTGCTCTGACTCCTACCTCACTGAAACTGGGCTTATTGTCTGTAGTGTAGGCTTATTGCTAAGCTGTTTTTTCTTTATAATTGTGTCGTATGTTCAGATCATCACCACAGTGTTGAGAATCCCCTCTAAGCAGGGGCGGCACAAAGCCTTCTCCACCTGCCTGCCTCACCTCACTGTTGTCTCCCTCTTTACTTGCACTGGCACCTTTGCCTACCTGAAACCCCTCTTCAGCACGTCATCACGGCTGGATCTCATAGTGGCTGTTTTCTATTCCGTGCTGCCTCCCGTCATGAATCCCATCATCTATAGCATGAGAAACAAGGAGATCAAAGCTTCTATGCGGAAACTGACAAGGTGGTGGTTATCCACTAAAAATTAAAGGTCCATCTTTTTCCTCTGACTGTGATTTAATTCTGTGTGTGTATAGAAATGTAATCAGTGGGTGATATTAGTGTCTCTGTGAGAACATGCTTTGCAATCTCTTTACATGCAAAGGGGTATTTACAGTAGCATAAATGCACACTGTACGAGAGTAAAGAGTTAAAAGCTGGACAAATGGTCAGGCCTAAGCTACAGGGAATGGGGTCAAAGTTTGGAGAAACTTTGTTTCCGTTAATTGGTGTGAATTCTAGTTAAAGTCTGTTATCTCTCTTCTTTTCTCCCTCTCTGGCCGTCTCCGTAGGGGATGCGGCTAACTATCATCACTCCTGCACAAGGCCAGAATGGGAAGAAAGCATTATTTTCCTTCCCCCCTGGCATACCTTTACTTCAAATAATGTTAGTGTAAAATTAATAGGTTTTAAGGTGATGTGCCTGACCTCTGTATGGTGATCCTGTAAACAACAAACAGGGGCGGGTATAATTGAATTCATCATGTAGTTGTTAATATTCATTTTTTAGGTGTCAATGTAACCAAATAAGGGTCTATGGGGTATTGCTGGAAATGTATACATTTACAGACTGTTATGGATAAAATAATTGTAAAGTAACCCCCCGTTGCTCACTCGCGGCGTCAAGGTGGAACAAGCAGGCAATAAAGGTTTCCGTCTCCCCAGTCTAGCCCAGGGACAACCAGTTTGATTATTTCTAACACACACAAACTCAGGTCAATGGAGTTACTGTAGATTTACACTAGTGGAAATAAGATCAGAATCTGTTTATCTATCTATGTGTCTCTCTCAGGTCTCTGTAGTGCCACCCATCCCTGGGCTAGCTGAATACCTTCCACATAAAAGCAGCAGCCAGATCAAAGTCTAGTGAACTTGATGAGGTCATTGGGTCTTTTCCTTTTGGGCATATAAACTCGGCTTGTGTTATGTCGGCTGTTGGTTTATTGGTTGCTTGTGTAACTCCGAGGGATATGACAGCATGAAATCCTAAATTCTGTGTTGTGGAATTATTGCCAAGCTGACGGCACATTCCTGCTGTCTCTCAGGGGCCGCATGTTGTGCTGGATTCCAGACAGCTACCCTGACTGGGACAGGTTTTGACACCTGCCTGAAGGACCACCACTGACAGCTGTCAAGACTAGGCTTTTGGGGGTCATTGATTTTTATGGTCTTTGAATGAATTCCCCTCCCTGCCCCGGGAAAACAGGCAGCTAGAGAATGGAACGTCACAGTTTAAACCCATGGCACAGAGATGGGGGGCCTGGTGAACAGCAAGGTTTTGCTTTCTGCAGTGAGAGACTGAACATGGACACAAACAGGACAGACAGAAAAAAGCAAGAGGGAAGGAGCGACTCTACCCAGCCGGAAACTCTGATTAACATGGGACTGACGGAAGGGGTAAGATCAGACCACGGGAGGGGTCTGCGTCTGCCCTCAGCTGAGGGCATCTTCAAGATGGTGGAAATGATGCATCTGTAGGACAAGAGGATGAACAAAAACAGAACCAGTGAAAGGAACACCGTAAGGATAGTAAGAGCAACTTCATTCTGGCGGGGGTCTGTGGAGGCCAGTCTCATCACAGGGAGAATGTCCCAGAAGAAATGACTGATTCTATTAGACCTACAGAAAGGCAGCGTAAATATGGAAAGGGTGTGTCCAAACGTCACCAGGATACCAATGGTCCAGGAACCAGCTGCCATCTGAGTGCAGAGGGTTTGGTTTATAATGAGGGTGTATTTCAGGGGATGGCATATGGCCACGTATCGGTCATATGCCATGACAGAGAGGAGGCAGCATTCTGTAATGCCAAAGAGAACAAAGAAAAACATCTGAGCGCCACAGCCCGCAAAGGAGATGGTCTAGGTCTCCGACAGCAGGTTCACCAGCATCTTGGGCTTGGTGACTGAGGTGTAGCAGATCTTCCAGGAAGGATAAATTCCTGGGGAAGCAATACATGAGGGTGTGAAGGGCAGAGTCAGCAATCGGTATGATAACAATCAGAGTGTTCCCCACCAGGGCCATCACATAGAAGGTGAACACCAGCAGAAAGAGCAGGACTTGCAATGATTGGAAATCAGAGGATCCCTGCAACTCTGTCTCAGCCACACAGGTCTGATGGCTCTTCTCCATATCCTCAACACACTTCAGCAGGGACCTGGGAGGTTGAAAACAAAGGGAAGCACCTTTTGTAATAATAGATGTAGAGATGGACAGAAAAAAATTGTTGAAACTGTTCTCTTTTGCAAAATGCTGTTTTGTTGATATTCAAATAACTTGCAGAAATGTGCCGGTTTTGGGCAAAATGTTCCACACAAAAATATTCAAAATCTAATATTTTGTGTATCTACTTTCCCATTTCATTTTGTTCCAGATTTCTTGTTTTGTTTTGATTGTTTGACAGAAGCTATGAGGGTGGATGGATCACTTGATGATGCCCTGTTCTGTTCATTTCCTCTGAAGCACCTGGCATTGGCCACTGTCAGAAGACAGAATACTAGGCTAGATGGACCATTGGTCTGACCCAGTATGGCCATACTCATGTTCTTATTATTTGTATGTTCTATTATGTTGTAAAATATTAAAATTTAATATGTAATACATGATTATATGTATACATTTTATATACTTTAATATATTTTATTTTCCATTATACTGAATATTTTACTATATACATTACTATATAGCATTTATATGGCATTTATTATAATTCTAAAGGGTTGTTTTACTTCAACATGATCAAAACAAAACATTTCAATAACATCCTTTTGAGGGTTGTGAATCAAATCTTTATTCAGAATTTCCATTTTTAAACGTATATAGGTGCCTAGTGGGATTTTCAAAACCATTTAAGGTAACCTTACAGCGTGCCTACCAGGTTTGTATGTATTTGTGTACCCTATATTCACATTAATTAAAAGCAGAGTATGTGGATAGCTAGCTTGCTAGATAGCTAGATAATAAAAGCCAATTATTGAGCCTTTTTGTTGTTTATGACTCTTGATGTCCAGATAAATGATTTCCTTGAAAGTATTCATTATTTGATGTTATTCATCAAAGAATTTATGTGAATCTTTCTTACTCCATAGCTTATTTACAAGAACGCCATGATAAACATTGTCTGTGAGCCTTGAACTGTTTTGACTTGACACATTTTAGCATGCCCCATTTCCCTTTCCTTTTTCGTTACAATGGATTATTACAATTGGTTTTCTTAAAAAACTAATTCAGGTGGTTCAAATTGTCATAACTTCTTGTCCAAACACTCAATGATTATGAATTTAAAACTCATCTCCTTTGAATATTCTGATCTAAGGCACTGATCTAAAAAAAAATATGGTGCTAAACTGTAACCATGAGAGAAGTATCACTGATGGCTTACAGCTAAACTCATGCTTAAGTTTGCTTATTTTTTTAATTAGGGGGTTTGTGTCACGGTGCCCGGAGTGGCTCACAGCTAAGTGTGCCAAACTCAGGTCAGACCATCAGAAACCAGGGCAGACACCCCAGACTGGGGGTACATTCCATCACTAGATTTCACCATGCCAGTAATGAAAGTGTCCTCCTGGATCACTATATAACACTGTCATGGTCACAGACAGTCCCCTTATACTCTCTAGCATCTCTTTACCACCCACACAAATAGGACTTTGTGATAAAGGGTTATGAAAACCAGAAATCATAGAAACTAAATTATTCCAACCCCAAAGGATCGGTTGCTCACCCTAGACCACTGGGTGCTCAGGTTCTTACCAAAAACAACACAGCACCCAATTCTTTCATTAACTACAGATTTCTTAAGTAAGAAAAAGAAATGAGAGAATTATCGAGAGGTTAAAGCAGATACAATAAATTACAGCTGGATCAGATTGTGTTGTCCAAATGGTAGCAGAGAAGTCATAATCTGCCAGTCTCTTAGAGTCTTCATGAGTTCCTCGGGGTTGACCCAAGTGGATTTGGGGAACTCTGTCTTGTATCTGGAAACTCCCCTGGCAGCATCGAAAAGATCAGAGAATCCCATCCAGTGTGCCTTTTTTAGTGGAAAACAGTCTATCAATCTCTTTTAGCACACCATGGATCTTGCTTTGGTCACTGAAAACAGACAAAGCTTGTGGATCTCCCATTCTCCAGTGTAATGACCCAGGCTTTGAAGCTAACAATCTTCTTACTCATAGTTGTAAGGCTCTAGTTCTGGTTTATGGCCCATTTAATTACAGAGATATAGGTAATGCATTTAGTGACAATAATCCAGAGCATTGCATTCGTTTTCATTAACACCACGACAAGAAGAAAACTCTTCCTTAAATGCAAAGCATCGTTTGGTTTAAGTCCAGGATACAGACATGAGAAAGGACATTGCAAAAGCAAGCTAATTCAGTTGCACTAATACACATCAAACAAGATACATAGGTAACGCAAACAGCCTTCAGCTGGCTACAGATAAACGCAGGCAGTAACATTAACGTTTAACGGACAAGTGAATTGGACACTTAACATGGCCTTGAGGTCATGACCTGACCTCAGTTAGCTGCTGGAGCCACAGTATGGATGTGATTCTCAACTGGTCCTGTAGTAATTAGACACCCAACATCCATTGACTTTCTGTTGGAGGGCAGCACTCACCTCCCTTGGGCCAATTGCTTCCAGTTCACCGGTTCCATGAACCTTCATGTCTGCAGTGCTGGGATATTCATGAACTCACCTGACTCAAATTCATGTTAAAGGTAAATGTATTAGTCACACAACTATGTTTTTATTGTTTTCACTCATTTCTTCAGATGGTACAGGGTACAAGCTTCTGGCAGAGATAATCAGTGTTGTAACTCCAAGTTGTCTTTGTGGCCATGTTAGGTTATCTGTTTCAATAAATAGTGAGGCTCATTCAACCCCAGGCCACTGTCATTTGCTGAGACTCTTGAGAAAAGAGGTGACGGGTGACTGACGCTGGATTGTCTTCTCATTCTACAGCCAAACCATGCTGACCTGTAGGATGTGCCCTGAGGCCTCCCCATTCCCCCAATCTTTCCCTGAAGTCTTGGATTGAAGAGGTAACATGATGGGTTGATGGGAGGGATTATATTCAGGTTTCATTAGTTGAGGTGAGAGGATGTTATGGTGAATATATGCAAAATGATCTTATGGTGAGTGAAAAGGGTAGAATACTATCATTGACTGAGGAACAAAAATGGTATGATTTGTGACTAGGGAATCGTTTATGGTAGATTGTGAAGCGTAAGTCTATAGCAGGTGGAGGTGCGGAAAGTCTAGATATAAGTAATTGTACTAGTAAATATTATGGTTTATGAATGCAGTATTATCCAATGGTTAGTGGAGGATCGAGAAGCCTATTGCTGGTGGAGGGCAGTGAAGTCCAAATGCTGATTACAGGATAAAAGATAGGTCTCTTGCATTTCTGCATTATTAACCTTATCAGCCCAGGCCTATAAGAATTAGCGTCTTTGCTTTGTACACGAGCAAGTCCTCACAGCCTTAGCAGGAGTAAGTTGCTTAATAAAGTTAAGCTTAAGTTGCTTAATGAACACAAAAAGGAAGCTTACAAGAAGTGGACGCTTGGTCAGATGACTAGAGAGGAGTATAGAAATACTGCTCGAGCACACAAGAGTGAAATGTGGAAGGCCAAAGCACAACTGCAGTTGCAGCTGGCAAGGGACATGCAGGGTTCCTACAGTTATGTTAGCAACACGGAGGAGTTCAAGGGAAGTGTGGGTCCCTCACAGAATGGGGGAGGCAACCTAGTGACAGATGATGTGGAAAAAGCTGAAATACTCAATAGTTTTCTTGCCTCTATCTTCACAGACAAGGTCAGTTCCCAGACTCCTGCACTGGGCAGCACAGAATGGAGAGAAGGTGAACAGCCTTCAGTGGTGACAGAACAGGTTCAGGACTATTTAGAAAGACTGGACATGCACAAGCCCATGGGGCGGGATGCAATGCACCCGAGGGTGCTGAGGGAGTTGGCTGATGTGATTGTAGAGCTATTGGCCGTTACCTTTGATAACTTGTGGCGACTGGTGGAGGTGTAGGAAAATTGGAAAAAAAGGCAAATCTAGCGCCCATCATCAAAAAAGAGAAGAGGGAGGATCCGGGGAACTATAGACCGGTCAGTCTGAACTCAGTCCTCAGAAATATCATGGAGCAGGTACTCAAGGAATCCATTTAGAAGCACTTGGAAGAGAGGAAGGTATTAAGAACAGTCAGCATGAATTCATCAAGGGCAACTCACGCCTGACCAACCTGATTGCCTTCTGTGTTGAGGTGACTGGCTCTGTGGGTGTGGGGAAAGAGGTGGAAGTGATATACCTTGACTAAAGCAAAGTGTTTGATACGGTCCCCCACAGTATTCTTGCTAGCAAGTTACTGAAATATGGGTTGGATGAATGAACTATAAGGTGGCTAGAAAGCTGGCTAGACCGTCAGGGTCAAGGGGTAGTGATCAATGGCTTGATGTCTAGTTGTCAGCTGTAACAGTTGAGTGTTCCAGGGGCCAGTTTGTCTGTTTGTGGGCCAGTTTTGCTCAACATCTTCATTAATGATCTGGAGGATGGGGTGGATTGCACTCTCAGCAAATGTGCAGATGACACTAAGCTGGGGGGAGTGGCAGATATGATGGAGGATAGAGATAGGATACAGAGTGACCTAGACAAATAGGAGGATTGAGCCAAAAGAAATATGATGATGTTCAACAAGGAGAAGTGCGGAGTCCTGCACTTAAGACGAAAAAATCCCATGCACTGCTACAGACCAAGGACTGACTGGCTAGACAGCAGTTCTGCAGAAAAGGACCTGGCAATTACAATGGACAAAAAGCTGGATATGAGTCAGCAGTGTGCCCTGGTTGTCTAGAAGGCTAAGGGCATATTGGGCTGCATTAGTAGGAACATTGCCAGCAGATCAAGGGAAGTGATTATTCCCCTCCATATCGCACTGGTGAGGCCACATCTGGAGTAGTCTGTCCAGTTTTGGGCCCCCCACTATAAGAAGGATGTGGACAAATTGGAGAGAGTCCAGCGGAGGGCAACAAAAATGATTAGGGGACTGGGGCACATGAGTTATGAGGAGAGGCTGAGGGAACTAGGCTTGTTTAGTTTGCAGAAGAGAAGAGTGAGGGGGGATTTGATAGCAGCCTTCAACTACCTGAAGGGAGATTCCAGGGAGGATGGAGCTAGGCTGTTCTCAGTGGTGGCAGATGACAGAACTAGGAGCAATGGTCTCAGGTTGCGGTGGGGGAGGTCTAGGTTTGATATTAGGAAAAAACTTTTCACTAGAAGGAAAATGAAGCACTGGAATGGGTTACCTAGGGAGGTGGCAGAATCTCCATCCTTAGAGTCTTTTAGGGCCTAGCTTGAGAAAGCCCTGGCTGGGATGATTTAGTCGGCGTCGCTCCTGCTCTTAGCAGGGGGTTGGACTAGATGACCTCCTCAGGTCCCTTCCAACCATAATCTACTATGATTCTATGAAGAAAGAAAGAAAGAAAGAAAGAAAGAAAGAAAGAAAGAAAGAAAGTTGAAAATCAGATGCAGCAAATCTTAGCGTCAGTGAATTCCTCCTAAGATCTGTCCCCAGTGGTAATGAAACACTCCTTAACCATGAAAAGTTACACTCTTGCAATTACAGGAGAATCTCAGAGTTTTGACACAGGACTGGGTTAAGCGTAAACTACTAAAAATATAAAGGGAAAGTTTAAATAAACTATTTGACACAGTGAGGAAACTGTTTCTGTGCTTGTTTCATTTACATTAAGCTGGTGAAAAGCAGCATTTCTCTTCTGCAAAGGGAAGTTTCAAAGCTGACTTGAGTCAATGTTCGGTTGTAAACTTTTGAAAGAAGAACCAGACTGTCTTGTTCAGAACTGCAAACTTTGCAGAGTTACGAGCAGCCGCCATTCGCCAGGTGGCTGGTAACTCTGCGGTTCTGCTGCAATCCCATTGGGCAGAGCTAAGAAAGAGCAGACGGGTTAGGCACTTCTGTCTCTTGTTCAGTTCAGATCCACAGGCAAGGAATAGGGATTTGAAACTGTTTCATGGGCCAGGTTCCCAGCAGGTGTGAATCAGCCATGGCTCCATTGCTGTCAGTGGGCCAGATCCCCAGGTGCTGTAAATCACTTTCAGCGTCACTGAAATCAAAAGGCCATATCTCCACTTGGCGCAAATCATCAATGAAATGATACCAAGTGACATCAGTTTTGGACACTGCACTGAGCTCTTAGTGTTTTCCTCCGGCTACCTTTTAGTGAGCAGTGTCCTACACCCAGGGCAGCCAGAGCTGCGGGTTCCTCTGCTGGCTGCATCACACCAGCTGCTGATGCAACGCAGCAGAAAAACATCTCTGCTGTCTCAGAGCTGATTTTGTGCCATTATTGAAGAAACAGGCTATTCCAGCCCATCTGAGTTTCTGGTGCCACTGGGCTCTGAGTTATTGTAGGTCACAGCTCTGGGCTAGCCTATAAATGTAACTATTATTCTTCAAAACCCTTGGGACACCACTTGAGCCTCAGCCCTGCCTTGTTTTTAGCCCAGGGTCCTTCCAGAGATGCTGCCATGGCGTGAGATCCAGAGGGATCATGTTCCCCTGCTGTGGGCTTAGGGTCAGCTGGGACAGGCTGTCAGGGCGGTTTTCTGCAGAGATGAGATCAGAGCTGGGATCGCAGCCCTTGAGATCAGATTCAGCTATTTAGCCCCAGAGCAATGACACCCTGGGTTGTGACGGTGTTTGAAGCCTGCACTAGAGCTGGGAGAGGCTTTTAGTCCCTGATCCCATCTAGTCCTGCACCATCTAGCCACACCTGCCCTAGGAGGGAAGCAGGGAGCATCCGTCTGTGGAGTGGATCCCTGTCTGCCAGGAACTGCAGAGCGACCCAGCAACTCAGGAAATATGGTGAAGGGGCAGGGAAACGGCTGCTGGATAATACAGGGACGGAATCAGGCAATGACTGAAGAATCCTGACCTGTTAAATGTATCACAAGCTGGGCAATTTCCACACAATGCAATACAGTAAGTTTGGTGTTTGATTATAGTTTTGGGTATTAATCTCCTGGGCAGATTTAATACTAGAGCTGTGAATTACAACAAGAACTCTTCGAGACTTTTACTATCATTTAATCAAACATCTAGAGCTGCTCAGGTTTCTTTCCCCAGCCAAAAAAAAAAAAGGGGGGGGGGGCAGGGGAAGGATCTTTTCATAGAAATTGTTACAACAAAACTTTCATTTTTTGTTTATTGAAAACCAGGTGATTTCTGGTAAAAACTGCTGAAATCTGGGGGGAAAAAATTGCTGAAATTAGGAAAAAAATGTTTTCAGTTTTTCAATATCTATATTGAGAGTCCTGTAGCACTTTAAAGACTAATACATTTAATTTCTGCAGGCATAAGCTTTCGTGGGCTGTAACCCACTTCATCAGCTGTAAGGAATAGAAATCAGATAGCAGGTATATATATATATATACACATATCCAAGGGTAAGGAACAACAATGGGGAAGGTAGGTAAAAGCACAGCCCATTCAGTTAGAGCAGTTGAGGCCTATTCACAACCATTGATTAGGAGGTGAGAATGTATGAACAGTGACAATTACTTCCAAGTCCCTATTCAGACCCAGTCTGATTGTGTCAAGTTTGCAGATGAGTTCCAGCTCTGCAGCTTCTCTTTGAAGTCTGTTTCTGAAGATTTTTTGTTGACGTATGGCAACTTTCAAGTCAGCTACAGAGTGTCCTGGGAGATTGAAGTGCTTTCTGACGAAAAGTGCTCTCCCACGAAAGCTTATGCCTGCAGAAATTAAATCTGTTAGTCTTTAAAGTGCTACAGAACTCTCATTGTATTTGCTGTATACAGACTAACACGGCTACCCCTCTAGAACAACATCTATATTGTATTTCTAGGACAACAGAGACTTTGCATGAAAGCTTCTTCAGTAGAAAACCCAATTTCCTTTTGTTATAATTTCAGCACAGAATATCTCACCACCCCCTCCTGGAAATTTAGGTGTAAGCTGAAATGGGAACATTAATATTGGCCAGTAAAAGCACATTCGCTCTATTGCAGTGGTGCTTATTTCTGTTTCAAAGGGACACTTGCACGACGGTAAAATGGAGGAAGTGGCAAAGCTGGTGATCCCCCGGCGTATATATTAAACACACTAGTGCCTTCAACTGGGGATGGTGGGTTGGAGCCCTCAGCCAAAGCCTGTTTCTCTGGACCCTGCCCAAGACATGGAGAAGGTCAGTGGGATTAGAACTGGCTCTCCTGCTCTAGCGCTGGATCTGCTTCTCCCCTCTGCTGCCAGCTAAACACGGATGCTGTTGGAAGGGGAACAGAACATACACATAACCAGACACAGCCCACCCCCAAGGAGCTCACAGTCCTAGCAGACAAGGCAGAGCAGTGTAGGGAGGGGAAACAGAGGCACAGGGAGGGGAAGTGACTAGCCCAAGATCACAGAGTAGGTCGGTGGCAGAGCCAAGTCTCATGACTGCCAGGCCACCCACACACACATAAAGTTACAGCAGTAAATGACCCAGCACAGAGGCAGCTGAGCAATGTTTCTAGCCCACGATGACACAGGGAGGGAAATGCAACAGGGACTTGGTGTCATCAGTCAATCCATCAGCAGGCAGCAGGCCGCCTGGGTGGTGTTGCAGTGCAATCATTACAGAGGAGCTCTCACACGGGTACCAAGTGACACTATGTCATATTTCCACTGAAAGTGGATATCAGGCAGTGTTGGCATTTTAGTTTCATGCCCAAGCTCAGAGCCTGCGGTTTGAAGTGAGAGGGGATCCATCTTGACTAGAAGTGTTGTGTTGGGGTTGCACTTTGCTCCATCCTTCACACGGCATTTTATCAAGACACATCCTGAGCTAGACCTTCAGGTGGTGTGCACTGCTGCCTCTCCATTGACTTTACGGGAGCCTATTTACCTTCAGGTGATAACTCACCACTCCTAGTCAATGGAAGGGACGAGAGCTGTGCACCTTTGACACTCACATCATGAGATATTACTGAGGGGGAACAGGGACATTCCCTCTGTCACTGTAATCCCAACAATTATCTTTGTCCTTCCCTCTACAGCCATCAGAGAACATACAGAGGAAGAAAATGTCCAACCGAACCGCTGTGACCGAGTTCCTGCTCCTGGGATTCTCCGACGTTCGGGAGCTGCAGATTTTGCACTTTGTGGTGTTCCTGGTGATTTACCTGGCAGCCCTGGTGGGGAACCTTCTCATTGTCATGGCTGCAGCCCTCGACCGCCACCTTCACACCCCCATGTACTTCTTCCTGATCAATCTGTCCATCTTAGACCTTGGCTCCATCTCTGTCACCCTCCCCAAATCCATGGTCAATTCCCTCATGAACACCAGGCTGATTTCTTATCCTGGATGCGTCGCCCAAATCTTTTTTTTTTATCATCTTCACCACAACTGATCTTGCCTTGCTCACCATCATGGCGTACGACCGATACGTCGCCATCTGCCAACCACTGCACTATGAGACTATGATGAACAGGGGAGCTTGTGTCCAAATGGCAGCTGGTGCCTGGATCAGTGGCATTGTCTATTCTGCACTGCACACCGGGAACATCTTCAGGTTACCCTTCTGCCAGTCCAGTGCCATCAACCAGTTCTTCTGTGACATACCCCAACTGCTCAAGCTCACCTGTTCTGACTCGTACCTCAGTGGAGTTTGGTTAATTGCCTTTGGTGTGTTTATAGGTGCAAACTGCTTTGTTTTTATAATAGTGTCATATGTTCAGATCTTCAAAGCAGTGCTGAGAATCCCCTCTGAGCAGGGCCGGCATAAGGCCTTCTCCACCTGCCTCCCTCACCTCATTGTGGTCTCTTTGCTACTTTTCACTGGCTCCATTGAATATCTGAATCCCACCTACACCGCAGCATCAAATATGGATCTGCTGATGGGTGTTCTCTATGCCGTGGTGCCTCTGATGATGAATCCCATCATCTATAGCATGAGGAACAAGGAGATCAAAGCTGCATTACAGAAACTGATTGTGTGGAGGATATTCCGCAAGAATTAGAATGTCCATCCTTGCTCCGTGACTGTGATGTCATTCTGAGCTTCTTTATCGACTGTCTCCTTGGTACGTGTGAAATATGTTTATGAAGTAATATAATCCAGACTAACTCCACTGAAGTTAGAAGAGTTAGTGAAGGGTTACAACAGTGTAAATAGGATCAGAATCTATGTATCTATCCATAAATCTGCCTACACACCTATCTGTTTATTTTAGAAGTTTATACTGCTTCCATCACCATGCGAACTGAGCACATTGCACGGAATAATAAGAGCCATAGCTAAGTCCCCAGTGAACTTCATGAAGTTTCTATCTCTTCTCCTTTTTTGACATAAAAATTGTGTTTCAGGTATGAGTGGTTTGCTTTGTGTTTGCTTGATTGTTTCTTTTTGTGTGTAATTTTGTTTACTGGTTGGTTGATTTGTTCCTGTGCTCCACATGGTTTATTTGGGGGGTAGGCGTTTGGGAGTGTGGAATACTGTTGTTTAAATGGGAGTGTCAATTATTTATCATCTATCTGAGATGCAATCTCATCATATCTTTGTTGGGGTGTTCTGAGGCTATGTCTACACTGATGGTGGCAAAGTTGCCACCGTGAGATCGACTTATCTGAATCAACTGAGCGGTCAGTGAAGACCCGCTAAGTCGACGTACTAAAACCACCTCCTCAAATGGCGTAGCACTGCATCGATGGGACTGCGTTCCCCTCGACACAGTGCAATGAAGATGGCGTGCAGAAGAGAAGCACAGCAGTCAATAGGAGTTACACAAATTTTCTGTGTAGTTTGCGTAACTCCCGTTGACTGCTGCCAAATCGCCAGGGTAAATGTAGACCAAGCCTGAGAGTCTTAAAGTTTTGCTTTCCCCATTCTTGAAGACTTGGAAAAAAAATTAATGTAGGTGTCAGGGTAGCTGAGTTTCTGGTGAAACAATTATTTTTATGCTGTATCATTCTTCCCAAGGTGGAAAGGCATTTTGGAAGAGAAAGGTATTGCAATGCCTAAAGACAAAACTGAGTCATGGTAATAAGGTGAAAGTTTTATCTTACCGAACAATTGCTGTGATGGATCTGGAGTTGCTATCTAATATTTTCTCTTATGTTAAACTTTGTTCCTACTGTGGTAAATAAATCAGACTTTGTATGGAGAAGGCCAGCCAGTCACTCAACTTATTACTGCTCACTGCTCCTGAGAGAAGAACTGCCGGTATCAAACCCTGTTGAGAAATCACATTGGTGCACAGGGTGTTGTCGGCTGAGACCCTGCTCGAGAGGGGAAAAATCAGGTGATTCTGCCTTAAAAGAGGGGCAGACTCATGGCTGAGACCTGAGGGGGTGAACTCAGAGAGACCCAAGAGGGGATCAGAGATGCAGTTAACCCTGTAATCAGGGCAACAGGGATTTAGTCATTCACTGCAAAGGGTTGATTTGGAATTAGCCAATGGTCTTTCCTCCACACAGGGTTCCAAATATGTCTAGAGCACAGAAGTTTGCGGTTATTGCTGCGGCTGTTATTATTAGTATTGATATTTTTAAAGCATATTTTAAAACTTATTTGTGTACCCTATGTATACAATAAATATAAGCAGAGTATGTAGATTGATAGATAGATAGTTAGATTATGAATAATCAAAGCCAATTATTGTGGCTCTTTTGTTGTTCATTATTGTTGATGTGCAGATCAATGATTTCCTTGACAATATTCATTATTTGGTGCTATTTATTAAAGAATTTCTGCAAATACGTATGACCACAGAGCTCTTGACAAGAACTTCATGATAAGAAATATCTGTGGGCTTTGAGCTGTTTTGACTGGACATATTTTAACAGGCTCTGTTTCTCTTGCCTTATTGGTTACAATAGATTATCCCGCTCCCACTTTGTATAAGTAATGTCCTATTCATTGGGCCAAAGGCAGTGATGGGTAGGACACTCAGGTTCCAGCTCTGTCTCATTTAGAACAGCCCCGTTAAATGCTCTGATAACTGGCTTATTGGCTATTCTTGGCTATTGCTCTCTGGTGTTGGCTCGAAATCCCACCCTGCATCCGAGACTCCTTCTCAATGGAAGTTTAATCACAACAGATGTGCTTCTAGGAGAAGCTACAGCATTGACGAATCAGCATTTTATTATTAAAAGAGCTTCCTTTGAAAAATCCCAATGACAAAAATTGGATCAGGGTTTTGTCTCATTTTTCAGAGTCAGTTAGGAAACACTGCAAAATCTTCCTCATCCTAAAAAGACTTTCTACCATAAGAAGAATGACACAGCACTGGTGTATTTAGGTATTGAGGTGTAAAATAATAAAAGGGATGCTTATCCAGGCAGATTAATAACCAAATAATAACCCATTTACTAACCCAATAAAATCCCAGCTGCATTAATGTAATCATCTCAACAGGAGCCCAGACATCTATGAAACTCTTCTGCACCCTTCTGTCATTCAAACCTTCAACTCCATTTCAAAATCCCATTAAAGAGATGACACAACATCATCCCATGAGATGACTGAATCTTGACTACTGCATCTAATCAAACATTTCCAAATAACTCACCTTCCCCTACCCTGAAAACCAAGTACCTGCAACAAAGAAACCATCCAACCAAAACAAAACAAAAATGGTCAAATCAACAAACTATAAACCCCCCAAATTTCCATCCATAAGCAGAGTTTTTTCCCCTCAAAAGTAGAAGAACCATAGGTTCCACGAGGTCCACGAGGGACTTTACTATTGCTACTGGTTTTGTGAGAAAGGTGTCTGGTAGTGTGGTAATGGGGGTGTTGTGCCAGGCACCGCTGCTCACAGCTGCCTGCAAGTTCTGGATACCAGGTGAGGAACAAAAACAAGCCCACACCACTTAGGTACACTTGTCTTTAATCACGGCTTACGCTCCAGACAACAACAGGAGACTCTAGTGCGTGCTATGAAGCGGGCTGCAGGGGATTTGTACCAGTGGATTCATGGCTGAGTCTCATTACGCAGTTTGCATTTCAAGGTTTTGCATGCAGCATAACACATCAGCTCTAAGGTACAGCTAGCATTGGCTAATTTACAGCAAGTGACCTCGCTTCCTAACTTTCCCCCTCTTTTGGCATCACAGACACATTCACACGGCGTTGCACAGCCTGTTTACCAAGCCAAGTAGCACCTCTTATCAGACCAGTTCTGACCAGGCCCCTTAAGCCCCTATCTCTGTCCAACGCATTACACACATCTTCCACGGCCTACAATCCACCCCTTGGCGAGGCGGGTATGGTCTGACCATAGGTAATGCGCTGCAAATACAAAACACTCCTGTGAGGGTATCTAGCTAGCTAGCTAGGGGCAAAGGTCTGCATCTCATTCTCTTGCAGCCCACCTAACCCCGCTCTGATGGGTTCCATCTTGTGAGGTCCCTTCAAGCCACCAGAATTACGCAGAGTGACTATGGGGTAAATGAGAACCAGCCACATAGGAATTGCTGTAGTCAGTCCAAGCAGGGGACCATCAAAAGGAGTGTCCTGTCACAGACAGGGGCCAGCACTAGATACTTCAGAGGAGGTGCAGTAAACTTGGCAATGGAAAGTTACAGGATAATTTGCCCCCTGATTTCATTTCCTCCTAAGCACCTGTGGCTTACACGTTGAAGCAAGAAGGTCATATCATTTCTCTTCCCTTCTGGTTCGGGAAAGCCTTCACTGCCATAGCACGTGGGACATCCGACACAATGAGCATATATGCATCGTTTGCCTAAAATATGTATTTTGCTTCTTTCTGAACCGTCACATTGGAAATGAGCTGGGGAGGGGACCTCATGGACTTGAATTCTATTCTCCAGGGTTCTAGTCTCAAGTCTTTGCTGTCGTATGGGCTGGTGGATGGCAAAGGAGACAAGCTTCTTTTCTTGTCTCAACCATGGACTCATTTTCGTATCTGCATCTGATCACTTATTTCATTGGGCCAGTAGTCAACAGCGCTATTCTGGACAGACTGTTGTGTAACTGAAATTAGCATCTGGCCTACGATTGCCATATCTCCATCTGTGTGATCATACTGGGGAGTGGACAGTAACTGGTAAATCTGGCTTCTCTCTGTGTATCATAGACACTTATCTGTCCTGCACCCCACTTATCACAGAATCAGAGCACCTCACTATCATTAATGTAGTTATCCTCACAACACCCTTATGCGGTAGGGAAGGTCTATCATCCCTATTTCCAGATGCAGAACTGAGACACAGAGAGACTAAATGACTTGCCCAGGTTCATGTAGAAGAGTGGTATTTGAGCTTGAATCTCCTAAGTCATATACCAGAGCCTTAACTCACAGATCACCCTTCTGTGGGATCTCGTCCTGGCATATTCCAGTTGTGGCTGTGAATATGGCAGCAGCTGTGGATATTTGACCATCCACATTTTTCAAATATCCTCCAGCTTTGTCTTTGATGATATATTAGAATTAGAAACATGTCCAGAGAAGGGCAACAATGACTATAGGTGTATGGAGCAGTATGGACCAGAAACAGGGATGGAGTTTTCAAAGGAGTCAAAGACAGTTTAGTTGTCCAACTCCCACTGGAGATCAGTGGGAACTGGGCACCTAAGTCTACAGGGATCTTTTGAAAAATCCTGGCCAAGGACTCCTGGGTTCCATTCCCAGCGCTCAGCAGATTTTGTGGTCTAGCGTTTAGATCAAATAACTGGGGGTCAGGATTGCTAGATTCTTCTCTCACTTTTACTGCAGTTATAGTTTGTTAATTTGACCATTTTTGTTAAGTTTTGGTTGGATGGTTTCTTTGTTGCAGATACTTGGTTTTTAGGGTAGGGAATGAGGAGTTATTTGGAAATGTTTGGTTAGATGCAGTAGTCAAGATTCAGTCATCTCCTGGGGTGATGTTGTGTCATCTCTTTAATAGGATTTTGAAATGGAGTTGAAGGTTTGAATGACAGAAGGGTGCAGAAGAGTTTCATAGATGTCTGGGCTCCTGTTGAGACGATTACATTAATGCAGCTGGGATTTTATTGGGTTACTAAATGGGTTATTATTTCATCATTAATCTGCCTGGATAAGCATCCCTTTTATTATTTTACACCTCAATACCTAAATATACCAGTGCTGTGTATCATTCTTCTTATGGTAGAAAGTCATTTTTGGAAGAGGAAGGTTTTGCAGTGTTTCCTAACTGACTCTGAAAAATGAGATTAAAACTCTGATCCAATTTTTGTCATTGGGATTTTTCAAAGGAAGCTCTTTTAATAATAAAATGCTGATTCGTCAATACTGTAGCTTCTCCTAGAAGCACATCTGTTGTGATTAAACTTCCATTGAGATGGTGTCTCGGGTGCAGGATGGGATTTCGAGCAATAGCCAAGAATAGCCAATAAGTCAATGATCAGAGCACTTAACAGGGCTGTTCTAAATGAGACAGAACTGGAACCTGAGTGTCCTACCCATCACTGCCTTTGGCCCAATGAATAGGACATTACTTATACAAAGTGGGAGCGGGAAAATCTATTGTAACCAATAAGGCAAGAGAAACAGAGCCTGTTAAAATATGTCCAGTCAAAACAGCTCAAGGCTCACAGATATTTCTTATCATGAAGTTTTTGTCAATGAGCTCTGGGGTCAGGCGTATTTGCAGAAATTCTTTAATAAATAGCACCAAATAATGAATATTGTCAAGGAAATCATTGATCTGCACATCAACAATAATGAACAACAAAAGAGCCACAATAATTGGCTTTGTTTATTCATAATCTAACTATCTATCTATCAATCTACATACTCTGCTTATATTTATTATATGCATAGGTTACACAAATAAGTTTTAAAACATGTTTTAAAAATATCAATACTAATAATAACAACAGCAGCAATAACCGCAAACTTCTGTGCTCTAGACATATTTGGAACCCTGTGTGGAGGAAAGACCATTGGCTAATTCCAAATCAACCCTTTGCAGTGAATGACTAAATCCCAGTTGCCCTGGTTACAGGATTAGCTACATCTCTGACCCCTTCTCGGGTCTCTCTGAGTTCACCCCCTCAGGTCTCAGCCATGAGCCTGCCCCTCTTTTAAGGCAGAATCACCTGATATTTCCCCTCTCAAGCAGGGTCTCAGCTGACAACACCCTGTGCACCAACGTGATTTCTCAACAGGGTTTGATACCGGCAGTTCTTCTCTCAGGATCTGAGAGCAGTAGTAAGTTGAGTGACTGGCCGACCTTCTCCATACAAAGTCTGATTTATTTACTACAGTAGGAACAAAGTTTAACATAAGAGACAATATTAGATAGCAACTCCAGATCCACCACAGCAATTGTTCAGTAGGACAAAATTTTCACCTTATTACCACAACTCAGTTTTTCTTTAGGCATTGCAATAGCTTTCTCTTCCAAGATGCCTTTCCACCATGGAAAGAATGATACAGCATAAAAATAATTGTTTCACCAGAAACTCAGCTACCCTGACAAATACATTATTTTTTTTCCAAGTCTTCATGAATGGGGAAAGCAAAACTTTAAGACTCTCAGGCTTGGTCTACATTTACCCTGGCGATCTGGTGGCAGTTGATTGGAGTTACGGAAACTATGCAGAAAACGTGCGTAACTTCCATTGACTGTCTGCTGTGCTTCTCTTCTGCACACCATCTTCACTGCACTGTGCCTACGGGAACGCAGTTCCCGTCGATGCAGCTCTACGCCACTTGAGGAGGTGGTTTTAGTTCGTTGACTTAGCAGGTCTTCACTGACCGCTCAGTCGATTCAGATAAGTCGATCTCACGGCGGCGACTTAGCCGCCATCTGTGTAGACATAGCCTCAGAAAACTCCAACAAAGATATGATGAGATTTCATCTTGAATAGATGATAAATAATTGACACTCCCTTTTTAAACAACAGTATTCCACACTCCCAAAAGCCTATCCCCCAAATAAACCACGTAGACAGGAACGAATCGACCAACCAATACAAAAATGCACACACAAAAAGAAACAACCAAGCAAACACAAACCAAACCACTCATACCTGAAACACAATTTTTATGTCAAAAAAGGAGAAGAGACAGAAACTTCTCGAAGTTCACTGGGGACTTAACTATGGCTATTGTTATTCCATGCAATGTGCTCAGGTAGCATGGTGATGGTAGCAGTATAAACCTCTAAAATAAACAGATAGATGGGTAGGCAGATTTATGGATAGATATATAGATTCTGATCCTGTTTACACCGCTGTAACCTTTCACTAACTCCTCTAACTTCAGTGGAGTTAGTCTGTATTTTATTACACGTATCAAGGACACAATTTTGTCCTCAGTCGATAAAGAAGCTCAGGATGAAATCATAGTCAAGGAGCAAGGACGGACATTCTAATTCTTAATGAATATCCTCCACACAATCAGTTTCTGTAATGCAGCTTTGATCTCCTTGTTCCTCATGCTATAGATGATGGGATTCATCATGGGAGGCACCACGGCATAGAGAACACCCATCAGCAGATCTGGTTTTGATGCTGAGGTGGAGGTGGGATTCAGGTACTCAAAGGAGCCAGTGAAAAGTAGCAAAGAGACCACAGTGAGGTGAGGCAGGCAGGTGGAGAAGGCCTTATGCCGGCCCTGCTCAGAGAGGATTCTCAGCACTGCTTTGAAGATCTGAACATATGACACAATTATAAAAACAAAGCAGTTTACACCTATAAACACACCAAAGGCAATAAACCAAACACCACTGAGGTACGAGTCAGAGCAGGTGAGCTTGAGCAGTTGGGGGATTTCACAGAAGAACTGGTTGATGACATTGGACTGGCAGAAGGGTAACCTGAAGATGTTTCCAGTGTGCAGTGCAGAGTAGACAATACCACTGATCCAGGCACCGGCTGCCATTTGCACACGAGCTCCCCTGTTCATCACAGTCTCATAGTGCAGTGGTTGGCAGATGGCGATGTAGCGGTCGTACGCCATGACAGTGAGAAAGGCAACATCAGTTGCGGCGAAGATGACAAAAAGAAAGACTTGGGCGACGCATCCAGGATAAGAAATCAGCCTGGTGTTCATGAGGGAATTGACCATGGATTTGGGGAGGGTGACAGAGATGGAGCCAAGGTCTAGGATGGACAGGTTCATCAGGAAGAAGTACATGGGGGTGTGAAGGTGGCGGTCAAGGGCTGCAGCCATGACAATGAGAAGGTTCCCCACCAGGGCTGCCAGGTAAATCACCAGAAACACCACAAAGTGCAAAATCTGCAGCTCCCGAACGTCGGAGAATCCCAGGAGAAGGAACTCGGTCACAGCGGTTCAGTTGGACATTTTCTTCCTCTGTATATTCTCAGATGGCTGTAGAGGGAAGGAGAAAGATAACGGTTGGGATTACAGTGATAGAGAGAATAGCCCTATTCCCCCTCATTAATATCTCATCAAAGGTGCACAGCTCTCGTCCCTTCCATTGACTAGGAGTGGTGAGTTATCACCTGAAGGTAAATAGGCTCCCGTAAAGTCAATGGAGATGCAGCAGTGCACACCACCTGAAGGTCTAGCTCTGTATGTGTCTTGATGAAATGCCGTGTGAAGGATGAAGCAAAGTGCAACCCCAACACAACACTTCTAGTCAAGATGGATCCCCTCTCACTTCAAACCGCAGGCTCAGAGCTTGGGCCTGAAACTAAAATGTCAACACTGCCTGATATCCATTTTCAGTGGAAATATGACATAGTGTTACTCGGTACCCAGGTGAGAGCTCCTCTGTAATGATTGTACTGCAACACCACCCAGGCGGCCTGCTGCCTGCTGATGGATTGATTGATGACACCAACTCCCAGCTGCATTTCTCTCTCTGTGTCATCATGGGCTAGAAGCATTGCTCAGCTGCCTCTGTGCTGGGTCATTTACTGCTGTAACTTAATGTGTGTGTGGGTCCCTAGCAGTCAGGAGACTTGGCTCTGTCACCGACCATCTCTGTGATCTTGGGCAAGACATTCCCCTCCCTGTATCTCTCTTTCCCCTCCCTACACTGCTCTGCCTTGTCTGCTAGGACTGTGAGCTCCTTGGGGGTGGGCTGTGTCTGGTTATGTGTATGTTCTGTTCCCCTGCCAACAGCATCTGTTTTTAGCTGGCAGCAGAGGGGCGCAGCGGATCCAGCGCTAGTGCAGGAGAGCTGGTTTTAATCCCACTGACCTTCGCCATGTCTGTGGGAGAGTGAAGAGTTAAAAGCTGAACAAGTGATCGGACCTAAGCTACAGGAAAAGGATTTTGGTGAAATTTTATCTAGAGTCTGTTATCTCCCTTCTTTCCCTCCCTTCCCAGCCATCTGTGCAAGGAATGAGACTAAAAAATAACTATTCTCCCTTCTGTTCAAGGTCTTTGGTGGGAATACAGCATTATTGTCTTTCCCTTCCATGCATAGTGTATACTTTAAAGAATGTTAGTAGGTTTCAAAGTAATGTGTCTGTACTCTGTGCAATAATCCTGTAAACAACTAACAGGGGTGGGTATAATTACATTCATTATGTACTTATTAATATTCATTGTATAGGTATCAGTGTAGCCAAATAAGGGTCTATGAGAAGTTGCTGGAAATGTATACATTTACATACTGTTATGGATAAAAGGATTGTAAAGTAACCCCCTCGTCGCTCACTCGCGGCGTGGAGGTGGAACAAGCAGGCAATAAAGGGTTCCGTCTCCCCAATCCACCCCCAGGACAACCTGTTTGATTATTTCTAACATCTGGCATCACGAACAGGATCCCAGGGTAGAGAAGTGCCTGATCACTACTCCTTGCCATGGATATGGGTATGTTGGATGGGCTCTTTCTGGTAGGGAAGGTGGGGGTGCCTCCCGGGGGATGTCAGGACTGGCCATCCATCCAGGGGTGGGTGGAAGCCTTCCTCACGTCCAGGTTTTCCCAGGATAAGGAAAAAGCTATTTTGGTACCAGCTCTTTGGGAGAGCTTGTCTGGGTTATGGGACATTACAAGTCTTAGAAGCCTGGTTAAAACCTTGCAACAAATCACGGAGGATCAGTGCACAGTTAATCATCACAGTGTGTTTGCGGTTTGAATGTCTGAGAGCCACATCGAGGATTTTAACTGTGTTAAGTCAGAGAACCTGGCCCTGAAGGGTTAAGCGGATGTCTTAAAACAAACTTCTGTTACCCCGTCCCCTCTTTATCCTCCCCCTCCATTTAGTCCCTGTGCCCCCCTAACCTATAAGGATAAACTCAGTCACAATAACCCTGTTTGTCCTTTTGTGACTGTTCCCAATACACCCCCTGACATGGATCTTTTCCGAAATCCCCACTGGTCCCCAGTCGGACAGAGAAGAGGGCCCCAACGTCCGTCAAAACGAGGACAGCAAATCTCATCTGGAGGAGCTAGTAAATGAGCAAAGAATGTTAGCAGAAAAATCCTGGAGTACAGCCTTGGAACAGCTGGAAAGGATTGCTAACACCCCCAGTTTCACTCCAGTGGCTGTAGCAGCAACTCCCACTCTTCTCTCAGAGCCAGGATAGGGACTTATGGGTGTGAATTTCCCAGGAGCCACACTTCTAAGTGGCCCCACTGATTTCTGTTGCTTTCTGTACTTTTTTTGTAATAGTAATAGTAATAGTAAATAGTAATAGTAAATAACAGAACAAAAAGCAATGGTCTCAAGTTGAAGTGGGGAAGTCTAGGTTGAATATTAAAAATAAGTTTTTCACTAGTAGGGTGGTGAAGCACTGGAATGGGTTACCTAGGGAGTTGGTGGAATCTCCATCATTAGAGGTTTTTAAGTCCCAGCTTGACAAAACCCTGGCTGGGATGATTTAGTTGGGGTTGGTCCTGCTTTGAGCAGGGGGTCGAATTAGATGACCCCCGGAGGTCCCTTCCAGCCCTCATCTTCTAGCATTGGTGCATGTGCAGATTGCTGGAATGGGTTACCTAGGGAGGTGGTGGAATCTCCATCTTTACAGGTTTTTAAGCTGTGGCTTAACAAAGCCCTGGCTGGAATGATTTAGCTGAGGCTAGTCCTGGTTTGAGCAGGGGGTTAAATAACATGACGTCCTAAGGTCCCTTCCAACTCTAATCTTCTATAATTCTATAATCCTGCAAAGCTGTACAATTAATATGGCTAACGATCGGCGGTGGTTACACAGCCCGGGAACGGGAATGGTCCCTGGGTAATTGACCGCTCGCAATGTGAACATGAGAAGGTGGGGGAAGGAAGCAAGTAACAAATTTCTGCTCAAACCTCCAGGACTGGAATGTGGGTCGTACCGTGCCGCTCTGTGCACCCTGGGAACCCCAATACTCCAAAGGCCTTCAGACGTTTATTGTAAACACCCCATTCCGTACCAGGCGTGCATTGTCCGTACATCCAGAGTTTCTATCCCCAATTCTTCTGCAAGCATTAGACTCATCACTGCATTTCCAAGGTAAAGCTGTTCAGTATATTACCAACATGGCCAACCAACTTCATCAAGCAATCTTCAGTCTCACCGTGAAAGCCCACAGAAAAGTCATCGAAGGGAAACAGCTCGCTGTAACGGCACAAACAGTGGCCCACTATCACTTGGTGCAGGCCACATTAAATCCTTTTCTTATACACATGAACTCAGCTTCCCATGGACTAACTATCACAGACTCACACAAAACAAAACGGACCATGTTGGGAGGGGGAATGTGATATGTCTGTTTGTGAATGGAAATTCTCACAAATTATTGGGGGGCTAAAATATCTATTTGCCCAATTATTGCAGTGAAAAAAAAGGGCTAGTGAAAGTAGTAATTCAGGCTAATAATACACTCGGTTTTGCTTAGTTTTGGGCATTACAATTGCACAAAAGTGGGGGGGAGTAGTAGTCAAGGGGCGGGGTTACCGAAATGCTACTCTCCAACCCCCCAAAAATAAAGTATAAAGCCTCAAAGGGCATGTGGCTGCAGGAGGGAGGGTATGGTGTGTAAGGGGAGGGTGCAACATAATTTACCAAGGTAAAAAAAATGCTGCTGTGGGCAATTACAAACTCAGCAGGGGTTAATCTCCAAAAACAACAAAATGTTGTTAACCATTTGTGGGAAGGGTGAAACTCTTTCCAGGAATCTAACTCAGCTGCTCGAGTCCAACGCCTGGAACATTCCTGGGGCTGCTAGACAGAGGGAAAATATGGCAGGGATCTGCACTGAGATCCACTAACCACCTGCTGGGAATGGTCATTTTAACCCTTGGAAACCTCACCAAAAGCCTTATAACAAATTTAGTAAAAAGTATCAATGCTATTTTATGGGGAAAGGATTATAACCAGGTTCAGCAAACTTTAACAAATCATTTTGTAAACCTCTTACAAAATGCCCGTCTCGGAAAATGGCCTTCTAAACTAAAGAGTACCAATGTGGCAAAGCAATTAAAAAGCTATCGGAATTGGAATTGGACCTCTGCCACCCTATTACAAGCAGGTTTCGGAGGTGGGTGCAAATGGGGATGGTCCCAAAAGCTGGTGTGGCAAGTACAGGTTAAAACAAATAACACACGGTTTCCTGTTGGGCCAAAGGTATACTATCCATGTATTAAATTAATTTGGGCAGAACAAGGTAACACATGGGAGGGATGGTCACAAGAACCACCACCATTACAATGTATAGAACCTGTACAGCACTGGGTGGAACAGGGAAATAAAATCTGCTGGAAGGAATCAGCCATGCTCAATAGTCAGGGGCTAAAAAGTAAATGGTGTGTGGAAAGGGTGGGGTTTGGACCAGGACATTTTTCCCTGCAACTGAAAAACTCCACCTATCAAATCCCGCATACTCGCCATAAAACAGCTTAATATAACAGGACACCCAACAATTCCTGGGCTGGACTAAGGCTGTACCAGAACCCTCATGGATCAATTCGGACCGCCTGACACAGCTGTTAAAAAAACTCCAAATTAAGCAACGCAGAACGCAGGGTTTGGAAGCCCAATCCCTCCAAAAAACCAATGCATTCCAGCTAGCCGCTGAACTGACTGCTAACTGTGCTTGGACTGATGTAGCCTGTGCCCTTCGAACAGGCTTAACAGACTCTCATCCGCTCCTCGGTCGTGTTACTCATGTTGTAGGAATATTAATCATATTTGTTGTTTTTTTAATTATGTTTATGGAATGTTTAAAATCTTGCACCATCCTAGCCTCTCTCCGAAGGCCATACCTGTAATTTTAGGCATATTGTCCAGTCAGGAACACGCCTCCCTCATCTCCCCATAGCATGACTGGTGGACCAAGGCATTGGGCCATTTGGAGCCAGGGCCTCCTGGACCAGTGCCCCACCGGCCAGTGTGAGGGAAGGATGAGCACCTGGGCCTTTCTTTGAAAGAGACTGGGGGAGTGTAGGAGAGTAAAGAATTAAAAGCTGGACAAGTAATCAGGCCTAAGATACAGGGAATGGATTTATTGCACAGGCAAACCTGTTTTTTGTTACTTGGTGAAATTTTATCTAGAGTCTGTTATCTCTCTTCTTTCCCTCCCTTCCTAGCCATTTGCACAAGGAATGAGACTAACAAATAACTATTCTTCCTTCTGTTCAAGGTCTTTGATGGGAATACAGCAGTATCTTATTTCCCTCTCCTGCATACAGTATATTTTAAAGAATGTGAGTAAATTTCAAAGTAAAGTGCCTGTGCTTTGTGCAATAATCCTGTAAACAACAAACAGGGCGGGTATAATTATATTCATTCTGTAGTTATTAATATTCATTGTATAGGTGTCAATGTAACCAAATAAGGTTCTATAAAAAGTTGCTAACAATGTATACCTTTACATACTGTTCTGGATGAAAGGATTGTAAAGTAACCCCCTCATTGCTCACTCGCGTCGTCGAGGTGGAACGAGCAGGCCATAAAAGGTTCCGTCTCCCCAATCCACTCTCAGGACAACCTGTTGAATTATTTCTAACAATGTCCTCGGGCAGGGTCCAGAGAAACAGGCTTTGGCTGGGGGCTCCAACCCATTGTCCCCAGTTGAAGGCACTAGTATGTTTAATACATACACCGGGGGATCTCCAGCTTTGCTACTTCCTCCGTTTTACTTTCCTGCAAGTGTCCCCTTGAAACAGAAATAAGCGCCATGGCAACAGAGTGAATGTGCTTTTATTGGGCAATATTAATGTTCCCATTCCGGCTTACAGCTACATTTCCAGGAGGGGGTGGTGAGATATTCTGTGCTTAAATTATGACAAAAGGAAATTGGGTTTTCTATTGAAGAAGTTTTCATGCAAAGTCTCTGTTGTCCTAGAAATACAAGATAGATATTGGAAAACTGAGAACATCTTTTTCCTACTTTCAGCAATTTTTTTTCAGTTTTCAGCAGTTTTTACCTGAAATCACCTGGTTTTTAATAAACAAAAAAGAAAAGCTTTGGTTATAACAATTTTTATGAAAGATCCTTTTTTTTCCTTTTTTTAAATTTTGGCTGGAGAAAGAAACCTAAGCATCTCTAGATGTTTGATTAAATTACCGTAAAAGTCTCGAAGAGTTCCCGTTGTAATTCACAGCTCTATTATTAAATTTGCCCAGGAAATTAATACCCAAATCTATAATCAAACACCAAACTTACTGTGTCAGTCTATGTGGAAATTGCCCAGCTTGTGATACATTTAACAGATCAGGATTCTTCAGTCATTGCCTGACTCCGTCCCTGTATTATCCAGCAGCCGTTTCCCTGCCCCTTCACCATATTTCCTGAGTTGCTGGGTCTCTCTGCAGTTCCTGGCAGACAGGGATCCACTCCACAGACGGCCGCTCCCTGCTCCCCTCCTAGGGCAGGTGTGGCTAGATGGTGCAGGACTAGATGGGATCAGGGACTGAATGTCTCTCCCAGCTCTAGTGCAGGCTTCAAACACCGTCACAACCCAGGGTGTCATTGCTCTGGGGCTAAATAGCTGAATCCGATCTCCAGGGCTGTGAGCTCAGCTCTGATCTCACCTCTGCAGCAAAACGCCCTGACAGCCTGTCCCAGCTGACCCTAACCCCACAGCAGGGGAACACGATCCCCTTGGATCTCACGCCATGGCAGCATCTCTGGTAGGACCCTGGGCTAAAAACAAGGCAGGGCTGAGGCTCAAGGGTGTCCCAAGAGTTTGCAGAATAATTTATACATTTATAGGCTAGCCCAGAGCTGTGACCTACAATAGCTCAGAGCCCAGTGGCACCAGAAACTCAGATGGGCTGGAATAGCCTGTTCCTTCAGCAATGCCACACAACCAGCTCTGAGACAGCAGAGATGTTTCTCTCCTGCATTGCATCAGCAGCTGGTGTGATGTAGCCAGCAGAGGAACCCGCAGCTCTGACTGTCCTGGATGTAGGACGCTGCTCACTAAGAGGTAGCCAGAGGCGAACACTAAACGCTCCATGCAGTGTCCAAAACTGATGTCACTTGAGAAAGCCCTGGCTGGGATGATTTAGTCAGCGTCACTCCTGCTCTTAGCAGGGGGTTGGACTAGATGACCTCCACAGGTCCCTTCCAACCATAATCTTCATGATTCTATGAAGAAAGAAAGAAAGAAAGTTGAAAATCAGATGCAGCAAATCTTGGCAACAGTGAATTCCTCCAAAGATCTGTCCCCAGTGGTAATGAAACACTCCTTAACCATGAAAAGTTACACTCTTGCAATTACAGGAGAATCTCAGAGTTTCGACACAGGATTACTTATACCTAGACTTTCCGCACCTCCACCTGTTATAGACCTATCCTTCACAATCTACCATAAACGATTCCCTATTCACAAATCATACCATTTTTGTTCCTCAGTCAATGATAGTATTCTACCCTTTTCACTCACCATACGATCATTTCACAGATATTCACTATAACATCCTCTCACCTCAACTAATGAAACCTGAATATAATTCCTCCCATCAACCCGTCATGTTACCTCTTCAATCCAAGACTTCAGGGAAAGATTGGGGGAATGGGGAGGCCTCAGGGCACATCCTACAGGTCAGCATGGTTTGGCTGAAGCATGAGAAGACAATTCCAGTGTCAGTCACCCGTCACCTATTTCTCAAGAGTCTCAGCAAATGACAGTGGCCTAGGGTTGAATGAGCCTCACTATTTATTGAAACAGATAACCTAACATGGCAACAAAGACAACTTGGACTTACAACACTGATTATCTCTGCCAAAAGCCTGGATCATTTGAAGAAATTAGTGAAAACAGTAAAAACGTAGTTGTGTGACTAATACCTTTAGCTTTAACATGAATTTGAGTCAGGTGAGTTCATGAATATCCCAGCACTGCAGACATGAAGGTTCATGGAAATGATGAACTTGAAGCAATTGGCCCAAGGGAGGTGAGTGCTGCCCTCCAACAGAAAGTCAATGGATGTTGGGTGTCTAATTACCACAGGAGCAGTTGAAAATCACATCCACACTGTGGCTCTAGCAGCTAACTGAGGTCAGGTCATGACCTCAAGGCAGTATTCAGTGTCCCAATTCACTTGTCCGTTAAATGTTAATGTAACTGCCTGCGTTTATCTGTAGCCGGATGAAGGCTGTTTGCGTTACCTGTGTATCTTGTTTGATGTGTATTAGTGCAACTGAATTAGCCTGCTGCTGCAATGTTCTTTCTCATGTCTGTATCCTGGACCTAAATCAAAGGATGCTTTGCATTTAAGGAAGAGTTTTCTTCTTGTCGTGGTGTTAATGAAAACGAATGCAATGCTCTGGATTATTGTCACTAAATGCATTACCTATATCTCTGTAATGAAATGGGCCATAAACCAGAACTGGAGCCTTACAACTTTGAGTGAGAAGACTGTTAGCTTCAAAGCCTGGGTCATTACACTGGATAATGGGAGATCCACAAGCTTTGTCTGTTTTCAGTGACCAAAGCAAGATCCATGGTGTGCTGAAAGGGATTGATAGACTGTTTTCAACTAAAAAAGGCACACTAGATGGGATTCTCTGATCTTTTGGATGCTGCCAGGGGAGTTTCCAGATACAAGACAGAGTTCCTCTAATCCACTTGGGTCAACCCCGAGGAACTCATGAAGACTCTAAGAGACTGGCAGATTACGACTTCTCTGCTACCATTTAGACAACGCAGTCTGATCCAGCTGTAATGTATTTTATCTGCTTTAACATCTCCATAATTCTCTCATTTCTTTTTCTTAGTTAATAAATCTGTAGTTAGTTTATGAAAGAATTGGGTGCTGTGTTGTTTTTGGTAAGAACCTGAGCCACCCAGTGATCTAGGGTGAGCGATTGATCCTTTGGGGTTGGAAGAATCTAGTTTATATGATTTCTGGTTTTCATAACCCTTTATCACAAAGTCCTATTTGTCTGGGTGGCAAAGAGAAGCTAGAGAGTATAAGGGGATTGTCTGTGACCACGACAGTGATATATAGTGATCCAGGAGCACACTTTCATTATTGCATGGTGAAATCTAATGATGGAATATACCCCCAGCCTGGGGTGTCTGCCCTGGTTTCTGACAGTCTGACCTGAGTTTGGCAGACTTAGCTGTGAGTCACTCCAGGCACCGTGACACAAATCCCCCAGTTTAAAAAAAAAAACTTAAGCATGAGTTTAGCTGTAAGTCATCAGTGGTACTTCTCTCATGTTTACAGTTAAGCACCATATTTTTTTTAGATCAGTGCCTTAGATCAGAATATTCAAAGGAGATGAGTTTTAAATTCATAATCATTGAGTGTTTGGACAAGAAGTTATGACCATTTGAACCACTTGAATTAGTTTTTTAAGAAAACCAATTGTAATAATCCATTGTAACGAAAAAGGCCAGGGAAATATGGGGCATGCTAAAATGTGTCCAGTCAAAACAGCTCATGGCTCACAGACAATGTTTATCATGAAGTTCTTGTAAATGAGTTATGGAGTAAGAAAGATTCACATAAATTCTTTGATGAATAACACCAAATAATGAATATTTGCAAGGAAATCATTGATCTGGACATCAACAGTCATGAACAACAAAAAGGCACAATAATTGGCTTTTATTATCTAGCTAGCTAGCAAGCTAGCTATCCACATACTCTGCTTTTATTTAATGTGTATATAGGGTACACAAATACACACAAACCTGGTAGCCACGCTCTAAGGTTACCTTAGATGTTTTTAAAAATCCCACTAGGCACCTAAATACGTTTAAAAAAGGAAATTCTGAATAAAGATTTGATTCATAACCCTCAAAAGGACGTTATTGAAATGTTTTGTTTTGAACATGTTGAAGTGAAACGACTCTTTAGAATGATAATAGAATAATAAATATTAAATGCAATATAGTAAAATATAAAGTATAATGTAAAATAACATATATTAAGTATATATAATGTATACATATAGTCATGTATTACATATTAAATTTTAATGTTTTACAGTGTAATAGAACACACAAATAATAAGAACATAAGTACGGCCATACTGGCTCAGACCAATGGTCAATCTAGCCCAGTGTCCTGTCTTCCGACAGTGGCCAATGCCACGTGCTTCAGAGGGAGTGAACAGAACAGGTCATCATCAAGTGATCCATAGCTTCCTCATAGCTTCCGTCAAACAATCAAAACAAAACAAGAAATCTGGAACAAAATGAAATGGGAAAGTAGATACACAAAACATTAGGTTTTGAATATATTTTTGTGGAACATTTTGCCCAAAACTGGCACATTTCTGCAACTTATTTGAATATCAACAAAACAGCATTTTGCAAAAGAGAACAGTTTCAACCACTTTTTCGGCCCATCTCTACATCTATTATTAGAAAAGGTGCTTCCCTTTGTTTTCAGCCTCCCAGGTCCCTGCTGAAGTGTGTTGAAGATATGGAGAAGGGCCACCAGACCTGTGTGACTGAGACAGAGTCTCTGATTTCCAGTCATTCCAAGTCCTGCTCTTTCTGCTGGTGTTCATCTTCTATGTGATGGCCCTGGTGGGGAACACTCTGATTGTTGTCATCACGATCACTGACTCTGCCCTTCACACCCTCATGTATTGCTTCCCCAGGACTTTATCCTTCCTGGAAGATCTGCTACACCTCAGTCACCCAGCCCAAGATGCTGGTGAACCTGCTGTCGGAGACCTAGACTATCTCCTTCGCGGGCTGGGGTGCTCAGATGTTTTTTTTTTGTTCTCTTTGGCATTACAGAATGATGCCTCCTCTCTGTCATGGCATATGACCAATACATGGTCATATGCCATCCCCTGGAATACACCCTCATTATAAACCAAACCCTCTGCACTCAGATGGCAGCTGGTTCCTGGACTATTGGTATCCTGATGCGTTTGGACACACCCTTTCCATATTTACGCTGCCTTTCTGTAGGTCTAATAGAATCAGTCATTTCTTCTGCAGCATTCTCCATGTGATGAGACTGCCTCCACAGACACCCGCCAGAATGAAGTTGCTCTCACTATCCTTACGGTGTTCCTTTCACTGGTTCCATTTTTGCTCATCCTCTTGTCCTACAGCCGCATCATTTCCACCATCCTGAAGATGCCCTCAGCTGAGGGCAGACGCAGACCCCTCCCATGGTCTGATCTTACCCCTTCTGTCAGTCCCATGTTAATCAGAATTTCTGCCTCGGTAGAGTCTCTCCTTCCCTCCTGCTTCTTTCTGTCTGTCCTGTTTGTGTCCATGTTCGGTCTCTCACTGCAGAAAGCAAAACTGTGCTGTTCACCAGGCCCCCATCTCTGTGCCATGGGTTTAAACTGTGACGTTCCATTCTCTAGCTGCCTGTTTCCCCGGGGCAGGGCGGGGAATTCATTCAAAGACCATAAAAATCAATGACCCCCAAAAGCCTAGTCTTGACAGCTGTCAGTGGTGGTCCTTCAGGCAGGTGTCAAACACCTGTCCCAGTCAGGGCAGCTGTCTGGAATCCAGCACAACACGCAGCCCCTGAGAGACAGCAGAAATGTGCCATCAGCTTGGCAATAATTCCAGAACACAGAATTTAGGATTTCATGCTGTCATATCCCTCGGAGTTACACAAACAACCAATAAACCAACAGCCAGCATAACACAAGCAGAGTTTATACGCCCAAAAGGAAAAGACCCAATGACCTCATCAAGTTCACTAGACTTTGATCTGGCTGCTGCTTTTATGTGGAAGGTATTCAGCTAGCCCAGGGATGGGTGGCAGTACAGAGACCTGAGAGAGACACATAGATAGATAAACAGATTCCGAGCTTATTTCCACTAGTGTAAATCTACAGTAACTCCATTGACCTGCGTTTGTGTGTGTTAGAAATACCCCAATAGGTTGTCCCTGGGCTGGATTGAGGAGACAGAAACCTTTATTGCCTGCTTGTTCCACCTCGACGCTGCGAGTGAGCAAAGGAGGGTTACTTTACAATTCTTTTATCCATACCAGTATGTAAATGTGTACATTTCCAGCAACTCCTCATAGACCCTTATTTGGTTACATTGACACCTATAAAATGAATATTAACAACTACAGGATGAATACAATTATACCCACCCCTGTTCATTATTTACAGGATTACCATACAGAGTTCAGGCACATCACCTTAAAAACCTATTAATTTTACACTAACATTCTTTGAAGTAAAGGTATGCTAGAGGGGAAGGAAAATAATGCTTTCTTCCCACTCTGGCCTTGTGCAGGAGTGGTGATAGTTAGCCGCGTCCCCTACGCAGATGGCCAGGGAGGGAGAAGAGAAGAGAGATAACAGACTGTAACTAGAATTCACACCAATTAACGGAAACAAAGTTTCTCCAAACCTTGACCCCATTCCCTGAAACTTAGGCCTGACCATTTGTCCAGCTTTTAACTCTTTACTCTCATACAGTGTGCATTTTTGCTACTGTAAATACCCCTTTGCATGTAAAGAGACTGCAACGCATGTTTTCACAGAGACACTAATGTCACCCACTGATTACATTTCTATATACACACAGAATGAAATCACAGTCAGAGGAAAAAGATGGACCTTTAATTTTTAGTGGATAACCACCACCTTGTCAGTTTCCGCATAGAAGCTTTGATCTCCTTGTTTCTCATGCTATAGATGATGGGATTCATGACGGGAGGCAGCACGGAATAGAAAACAGCCACTATGAGATCCAGCCGTGACGACGTGCTGAAGAGGGGTTTCAGGTAGGCAAAGATGCCAGTACATACTAACAAGGAGAGCACAGTTAGGTGAGGCAGGCAGGTGGAGAAGGCTTTATGCCGGCCCTGCTCTGAGGGGATTCTCAGCACTGTGGTGATGATCTGAACATACGACACAATTATAAAAACAAAGCAGCATAAGGCTAAGCCCACAATAAAGAGAATGACCCCCATTTCAGTGAGGTAGGAGTCAGAGCAGGAGAGCTTGAGGAGCTGGGGAATTTCACAGAAGAACTGATCCACCGTGTTGCCTCTGCAGAAGGAGATTGCCAACATATTCCTGGTGTGCAGGAAAGAAATGAGAACACCGCTGGCCCAGGCCCCGGCTGCCATTTGGACACAAACTCCCCTGTTCATCACTGTCTCATAGTGCAGTGGCTGGCAGATGGCAACGTCGCGATCGTACGCCATGACAGTGAGAAGGAAAAAATCTGCTCCCAGCAAGAAGGGGAGGAAAAAGACTTGGGTGACACATCCAGCGTAAGAAATGGACCTGGTGTTCATAAGGGAATTGGCCATAGATTTGGGGACGGTGACAGAGATGGAGCCAATGTCTAGGATGGACAGATTGATCAGGAAGAAGTACATGGGGGTGTGAAGGAGGCGGTCGAGGGCTATGACTGTGATGATGAGAAGGTTTCCCATCAGAGCTGCCAGATAAATCACTAGAAACACCACAAAGTGCAAAATCTGCAGCTCCCGCACCTCAGAGAATCCCTGGAGCAGGAACTCGGTTACGGTGGTTCGGTTGGACATTTTCTTCTTCAGCACATTGTGTCCTGCCTGCAGAGGGAAGGAGAAGGGCAACGGTAAGGATTAGAGTGACCGAGGGAACGACCTTGGTTCCTCTCTCCATAATAACTGACGATGTGACTGTGAGAGCACAGCCCTGATCACATCCACTGAGCAGGGGCGGTGAGGGCTCCTCATTGCAGAGAATGAGACAACTAGTCCGGTGCGTTTTCCCACTGATGTCAAGTCTTGGAAGCTGGGTCAGTTCACACCTGTGAAGATCTGAGCCATGACTTGGCATCGCTCAGCTACGGCTGTGTTGTGTTATTTCCCTTTGTGACTTTGTGTCTGTGCTCTGCGGGTCAGTGGAAATCAGGACACCTGGGTTCTGTCCTTGGCTCTGCCATTGACCTGCTGTATGACCTTCAGCCAGTCACTTCCCCTCCATGGGACTCTCTTTCCCTCCCTCCCTTTCTCTGCCTGGTCTACTAGGTCTATGAGCTCTTTGGAGGACGGGCTGTGTATTATTATGTGTATATTCTGTGCACCTCGTTACAGAATTTGTGCTCATCTGTCAGCAGTAATGGAGCCTGGATAAGGTGCTAAACAAAGAGGTTTCTAGTCCCAGTGACCTCCTCCCTGTCCAGCTAAGCTCCATGTCAGGATAGACAGATCTGGCTGCTGGGTGCAACTCTGAAACTAGGTTTGAAGCTTCTAGTCCCTATAACACATATTCTGTGGGTATCGGCTTCGCCATTACTCAGTTTTACTTTCCTTTGAAACAGAGATCAAACAGCTGCAACCGAATCAATGGGTTTCCAGTTATGGTGTTATTAGCCAACATTAAAGTTTCCCCAGCCTTATTTGAAGTTTAACTCTGGTTGGAAATGTTCAGTTAAATTATAGTTGGTTGGTTGGTTTATTGGTTGCTTTCTTGGATGGAAAATGTGGATTTACAGCAAAACAACATTTTTCTCACCATGTGTCTGTTTTCATCGAAAATCTGTTATGCTGGAAAACTGAATACTCAACAAGCAATCCTGTTTGGTTTTCATCTTAAATTTACACTTCTCAGCTGACAGTTCTCAGTTGCCTAAAGGAGGAAAAAAACGGGTTTGGGGTTTCTGATGAAAAGTTGACATTTTCGAAAGCAGGAATTTTTGTTTCTTCTGACTGTCTCTAGTTGTTTGAGTAACTTAATAGTGAAATCCTTACCAAGTGCTGACAGCAATTCTGATTCATGTTCTTTAAATGTCCCTTGTATGCTAATCCCCACACATATATTTAATGGAAATAGCACACTTACTGTACTGGCCTCTGTGGATTTTTTCCCAGCAGGTGATGAATCCCATTGTCCAGCTCCAGGATTCTTTGGTCATTATCTATCTATCTGTTTTGATGACAAAAACACAGGTGTATAAGAGTCAGCTCACCCCTCACTCTGAGCATGACCTGACAGAACTAGACTCACCCCAGTTGCTCTCTGCAGCTGAGCAGTGTGTAGCTGTCTTTGAGCGTCACTGGCATTAAAGGAGTGATGCTGTGGGAAGGTGATTTGCCCATGTCTATTTCCTAAGAGCTTGTGGGACTCACTCCCGAGAGACCTGAATAGCTCAGAAGCAGAGGCCCAGAGGCAAAATTTCGTAGACTCATCCATTGTAAAGCCAAAAGGGGCCGTTCTGCTCCTCTAGTCTAACCCCCTGCCTAGCACAGGCCTTAGAATCTCCCCCAGGGTTTCCTGACTCCAGCCCAGTTTCTGTGCTTTCTGTGCACCGGGATTACAAAGGGATTTGGGCCCCTAAAGGTGGGGGCAGGTATGTACTGGGATTTCCCAAAGCTCTTAAATCTACCAGGTAGCTAAATCCCATGGGCATCCAATGGGAGTTAGGCATCTAACTTGCTGAGGTGTTACTGCAAATCCCACTAGGCAACTGTCAGCTTCTTTAGATGCCTAAACCCCTTTGTAATTCTGGCCCTGGGACTCTCTTGGCATCTTCCAAGGCCTGGGCTTCTCTTGACTTTCAGAAATATGAAGGCTGGGATTTGCAAAGGAGCCTAAGGGCGAGTACGGCAAGCACGTCTTGGGGGCCTAACTCCCTTAGACCTCCTTGACAATCCCAGCCTCCAACAATAACAAGGGGAACCAGGCAACAGGGGTTATAAAGAGGAGGGGAAGTCACCTGGAGCTCTTGTGATCTAAGCCCAGCTACGCACCTGAATTACCTCAGCTCTCCATGCCTCAGTTGCCCCAGCTGTAACCTGGGGGAGAAGACCTGACACTGGAGGAATAATTCATAATGGATAGTGTAAATAAGGGCTTATGCAAAACTTAGTTTTATTTGAACTCTGCCATGGGTCTCCTAGCCCCCTATACCACCAGAGCAAGAGCCTTGTGTCCGGCAAGTGTAAATGGGAGTGGTTGCCCCTGGGCTTTGTCTGTGGGTCTGGGAGCCCAGGAGGGGCCGCCCCTCACTCCCCGGCTGGGGTGGCCACATGGCCGGAGTGAGACTGCTGTTAGCCATGCCCTGGGGGGCAGAGAGTGGGGGGCACACGAAGCTCCTGACATGTGATGGGGGAGCTCACGTCCCATTGACTCTCACCCCGCAGGTATTGGTTCAATTTCAGACTTTACTTTTTTCCAATATTTGTTACTATTTTTAAATGTTTTAAAGTGTATTTGATATGCTTTGAAACGTTTTACAAATATATTATTTTAATTGAATTGATATTTCTTTTATATTCTGGACCAACCCCTCCCTCCAGGCTGGGTGGATGGCAGATGAGTGGGGGGATGGTGTGCCCAGCTCCCCCAGTTCTCAGCCCGGTGAACTGTTCATGTCCCAGGGATCCCCAGTTTGCCAGCTCCCAGAGATCTCTGTCTCGCCAGCTGTTGGTTGACTGACACCCTGTGCTGTCCCAGCTGCATTCTGTCCAAATCTCCCACCTGCCTGGCTCCCCAGTCTGGTCAATTTCCTAAGCTCTTCACTCCCTGAGTGCCCACCTGATGGGCAGCCAGGTTGCCCAACGTCCTTTGATTCCAGGCTGCCTGGTCAGTTTTTGTGCTGCCAGGTTGCTTGCAATCCCCATTGGCACTCGTGGTGGTTAGATAAGTGGGTGGGCTCCCCACCTGTCTGGCTTCTTGGGCTCCAAGGAAACCCAGCTCCTTGGCCTCCTTCTCTCTTCGCTGCAAAGGAAATTGGGATCCCTGGCCTGCCTGCCTGGTGCAAAGGTGGAGAGATGTGCCCTCAGGCTGCCTGACTCCCTAGGTTGCTTGGCTCCTTGGGATACCCGGGCAGGCAAGGTGCACTGCTTGCAGCCCCAGCTGCCCGGGTGGCTTGCCAGCTTGGTCATCTCCCTGCATGAGATTTTTTTGGGAAAAAATTCATTTCCACCCCTAGTGAAGTGGAATTTTTTTCTAAATGTCCCTGCCGCAGAAAACATTGCATTTCCAGCTTTTTGTTCCGCTTTCAAATCGGGGCCGGGGAACGGGAATCGGAAATGCAATATTTTCCACGCAACATAAGTGGAGCTCTCTCACTCGTTCTGTCTCTGAAATAAAAGGCACAGCGTTTGTGGAAGAGCTGGACTAGTGACCATGATGTGGCCAATCTGGGCTGGCGGCCAGCGCCATGTCCAGGAACCAGAGGCCAATGGGTGGGTCTGAAGTCAGGAGCCAGGTGTGAGAGCTGAAACAGGGTCAGCACGGAGTGAGAAACCAAAGAACCATAGCCTGGGGTTGGAGCCAGGGCAGTCAGCAACCAGGGCTGGGAACAGGGCAGGGCTGGACTCAGTGACTGGGAATTACGCCGGGAGTCAGGTAGTGAACACAGGATGTCTAGCAGCAAAAAACCCAGGATCCATCTTCTTGCACAAACAACTTCCTCTGCCTCCTTTTGGCCTAAACAATATCCCTGCCCTGGGATGGAAAACCACCCACAGACACAAAGCACTCTGCTTCAACATTCACCGTGTCACAAACGTCAGCCTAAGTCCCCTACGGCCAGTGGACAACGTTATGTAGGCACTAAATGGTGCAGGTAGGTACCTAGTGCAGTTTAAAAAAATGCCACAACCATTTGGCACTGAATTCCCAATGGGTTTTAGGCACCTTTGAGAATCCCTCATTAGTATCTGTTAATAAATATGAATCCTTTTAGTTCTTTTTGTATATTTGGTTCATTTACATATCAACTATTCTTTAGAATCTTTATGATATTAACAAAGAGTATGTCCGAATTCTAAGGTGCCTCTGTTCTCATTTGTATAATGGCGTAGCCTGTGCTATGTACCTGTGGCCCAAGTCCAACCACATACGGGATGTAGACAAAGTGATGCTCTTGTTTATACCGTCATCACCCTCATGTTAAACCCTGTGAGCTACAGCTTGACAAACAAGGCGGTGAAGGATGCTGGGAGGAGACTGAGGAGGAGGAGAAAGTTTTTATGAATGATTTAAAAATTTGGGAGCTGTGCAGTTCAAAGGAGGATGTTTTATAAAAATAAAGTAAAATGACCAGACAATTTCTTCTGCCTGGGTTCACACTACATCTAAGGTAGAATCATTTCCTGGCTCCACGCTGGACTCACTGTGTCATGTATAGACCTAGAAGTTTTAAGGTCAGGAGGGGTCATTATCACCCTCCAGTCCAGACAAATTTGTGATTGTTTCCTGTGGCATCTTTTCTACCCACTCATTTCTATGATTCTGTCATAGGAGCACCAGTTGGAAAGCTAAAGCCAAGCAGGGAGAGGCTATTTTAGGCAGGATGTGCTGTGAGTGAAGTTCTGGAACAGCCTCCCAAGGGGATCAGTGGAGGCAAAAAAACGAGCTGGCTTCAAAACTGAGCTTGATACAATTATGGAGGGGATGGTCTGATAGGAGAGCCTAGTTTGGCAACTGACCGATCTTTGACTATTGGTGATAGACATGCCAATGGCCTGTGAAGGGACATTAGGTATAGAGGGTTCTGAGTTATTACAGAGAATTCTTTCTTGGGTGTCTGGCTGGTGAGTCTTGCCCACATGCTCAGGGTTTAACTGATCACCACCATATTTGGGGTTGGGAAGGAATTTCCCCCCAGGGCAGATTGGCAAAGGCTTTGGGGTTTTTCGTCTTCCTCTGTGGCATGGGGTGCAGCTCACTTGCTGGTGGATTCGCTGTACCTTAAAGTCTTTAAGCCATGATCTGAGGACTTTAATAACTCAGTCCTAAGTCAGAGGTCTATTACAGGAGTGGGTGGGTGAGGTTCTGTGACCTGTGTTGTGCAGGAGGTCAGACTAGATGATTGTATTGATCCCTTCTGACCTTACAGTCTATGAGTCATTCCAGTGAAGTTAGGATTCTTGGTTCCTGGGATCACCTGAATAATAAGATTAATGCAAAACTTCTTGGTCCTTTGCCTTATTTTTTGAATTTTTTTCAGCATTGATCTCACCATGTAACATGCAAGGGAGTTAGCTAGCGCTCTCCATCTATGGGGGCTATGTTCATCTACCATAGATTGCTAGGTCTGGGGCTCACTAGATGAGCCCAGTGTCCAGGGCTCCCTATCCAGAATTAGCATAACCTTAGTTGTACCTAACCTAACAAAGCGTGGGGAAAGGCAGAACAAGCTGAGGTGTCAACTCTGACTCAGACTAAAAGATAGCAAAATTTTGTAATAGATCTCAGAGAGAGAGAGAGACAAATGGGGACGGAAACAGAGAGACAGAGGAGCAACCTTGTTTTCACCATCACTTGCATAATTTTTGTAAAGGAAACTGAAAGCAGTTCCATGTCAGCATCATACCAATCTATTAGAATTCTTTGCGGGGGAGAACAAACACGTGGACAAGGGTGATCCAGTTATTTAGTATACCCGGACTTTCATAGAGCCTTTGACAAGGTCCTTCATCAAAGGCTCTTAAGGAAACTGAGTAGTCATGGAATAAGAGGGAAGGTCCTTTCGTGGATTGATTAAAAGGCAAGAAACAAAGGTTAGGAATAAATGGTCATTTTTCAGACTATTAGCAACGATTAGGAAAGGGTTAGATAATAAGACCGTCAATATTATAATGCCACTACATAAATCCGTAGTACACCCACACCTTGAATACTGTGTGCAGGTCTGGTGTCCCTAACTCAAAAAAATATCTTAGAATTGGAAAAGGAACAGAGCAGGGCAACAACAATGATTAACTCTATGCAACAGATTAAGAGGACTGGTACTTTTCAGCTTGGAAAACAGATGACTGAGGGGGCATAAGATAGAGGTCTATAAAGTCAAGACTGGTGTGGAGAAAGTGAAGAAGGAAATGTTATTTACCCCTTCACATAACACAAGAACCAGGAGTTACCCAATGAAATTACTAGGAAACAGGTTAAACAAACAAACGGAAGTGTCTCTTCATATAATGCACAGTCAACCTGGGGAACTTGTCGCCTGGGATGTTGTGAAGGCCAATAGTACAACTTGGTTAAGAAAAGAATTAGATAAGCTCATGGAGGATAAGTCCAGCAATAGCTAGTAGCCAAGATGCTCTGGGTGACCCTAAACCTCTGACTGCCAGATGCTGGGACTGGACGACAGGGGATGGATCACTCCATGATTGCCCTGTTCTGTTCAGTCCCTTTAAAGCACCTGGCATTGACCACTGTTGGAAGACAGGATCCTGGGTAGATGGATCATTGATCTGACCCAGTACGGCTGTTCTTATGTTCACAAAACTCTTTGGCGCACACAGCACAAATTCGCAAATAGTTTCTGTTGACCCAAAACTACATTTTTCAAAGAATTAACTATTCATCCATAAAATTGTCACTCAGCTTGGGTGGCAACTAACTGGCCTACAAGAAACCCTCCGCCTCCCAGGCAACAATCCATTCCACACAGGACACCAAAACCAGGAGCCCATTTCTGGCCCCAAACTCTTGTGATAATTGGGCCTACAATTTTACCCTAAGCATGAATTTAACTGGCAGAAGTGAGTGAAAGTTCATAAGTTGCCAGTGTGGCCGATGGCTGGCTCCCCTCGAGTGGATCTCACCCATACACTGTTTATAGTGGGCAAGGGCATCTCTAGTCACCCCCGTCTTCCCCCAAGGAAGGGGTAGGGACCCAGGCCCACCCGCTCCTCCGGGTCCCAGCCCAGGGGCCCTATGAGAACCAGCTATGTGCTGCTGGCACGGTTTTTCAAACTGCACACTCTTCCCCTGGGCTAAATTTCTCCCCCTTCAGTCCTTCTGGCTTCCTGAGCCTGGTACCTTCCTCCGGGCTGCTCCTCCACAGAACTCTGCTCTCCAGTCCATTCCTCTGCACTGCACAGTTCAGCACTCCTATCATAACACAGCACACGCACTCCTCCAGCTCACACACTGACTGTTTGGATCAGAGGGCTTTTATGAAGCACCTGGCTGGTCCTTAATTGGCCTCAGCTGCTCCTAATTGGCCCCTAATGGCTCTGAGTACTCAGCAGGGAACACAGCCCTGAGCATTCTGGGGCTCACATATCTCCCGTCCAGCACTCTCCTACTGCCCTCTGCCCTCGCTATATCACATCGTGTTAGCCTCGAAGAACAAACGTCCTGTGGAAAAGGTACAAAATAGAGACAGAAAGACTGAGTGAGTCCAAACAAAAAGGCCTAAATCAGGGACTGTGTTAAGATCATGCTTGGTAAACAAGCAAAGCGTGGAATCAGAAATCAGTGAACCAAAACTGGTGTGTGTGAAACTAGGCCTCATTGGTGGACAAAGTAATGAGGGAGTGGCTATCCACTCACCAGTCTCTTTTGCGGTCCTTACGGAAAGATAGAAATTGGCTACTAGACACTGCTACCTCCACCTCCTCCTGGGACCCCAACCTTCTTCATCCTCATCTTGAAAGACCGGGGTCAAAGAGATAGAGAGACAAAAGACATCACCACCTTTACTGGTCCCTGCTGGATTCTAAAAACCACCGGGGATAAAATGGGATTGGACTGTAACAACAACAACTTCAGGAGCTCCAGCCCACATTGACTAACGTTTCCTTTCCGCCAAAGGACAGCTATGACCATCTTCGATACCATCTAAGAAACTCTCAAACAAGGGCTTTTTTTCCCTTCTAAAAACTCTCTCCAGCTAAAGGGAAGGAACGAGGAATGTTGTTAAAATGAAAGCCTGTCTTCACACTTTACCTTCCAAATACTTTGACTGCTTTTCCTCCTTTTCAGTATCTTTAATAAGGGGTTAAAAAGATTTTTAATGGTGTGTATGCCGTGGTGCCAAGCAGGCTGGGGTTTCTGTGTACCAAACCTTGTTTAATTCTGTTTAATGTTGCTCAGCGACTGGGTTGCATTAGCACCTTTCGGCCCATGCCAAATCAACACAAGACCGACAAGCCAGATGTTGCCTCTTTTACACACATCGAGCAGTATTTTACTCAGTGAGTAGCCCTATTGAAATCAGTGGGACCAGTCGCAGGGTAAGGTCCTGCCCCCTGTGAGGGCAGAAGAAAGAAATGGGTCTTTAAATTGCTAGTGGTTGCAACACTTGGTGAAAGCCAGGCGTGACTCCTTCGCTCACCCTGGGTAGCGGTTACTGTCACTAGTAGCTCCCTCGACTTCAGAGGGACTATTCGTGTGCATAACCATTCATTAATTCGTTAGCTGGCCCTCAGTGCGCACCCAGAACTGGTCACTAGCACCTAAGGGGGCAGATTTTAACCGGTGGGATATGGACATAAACACAATCTCTATCCCATTTCCTTAGCCGGGCAGCTCTTAACTGTTCTATCAGCACAGGAGCCAAACTCACCCAGGGCATAATCTCACTGCCCAGAGAGGAGTTACTCCCAGAACAGATCTGGCCCCCTGATGTTTACACAGAACTGGCTGGATTCCCCTCGATGCCCTTCAGAGTTAACATCTGTTTTGTCTCTAGCCTTTGCCCCAAAGACATTTCCATCACTTGCTTCTCTGGGACCCAGTGGCGATAAGCATTGGGGAAACTCGTCTCATGAGAATGAAGTCATCCACCAATTCTGCTGCATGTGATGGGGCCAGAGCCTCCGCTGGTGAAAGCTCCATTGACTTGCATGAGGCGATGACAATTTACTCCAGCTGCCAACTCAGAAAGTTTTGTTCCTCCTCTTTGGTGAATCCCGCAAGGTCTCATTGAGTTGCTATAATTTAACATCAAGTTAGTTTCAGCCTTAACCACAACTGAGAAGTCAGCAAGCACCTACCATCTCTAGAGCATTTATTGCAATGGGCCAAATTCATCCTGAATGTAACTTGGTGGACTCCAGTGTCGTTACACCAGTTGAGCCCACTGAACGTTAACT
>NW_027130887.1:0-1844 GCF_026122565.2 Emydura macquarii macquarii | reverse complement strand
TACAATATGCAGCAAAGGTGAGAGCACTGAATGTGGGGGCAGTCCATTCCTTTTGAGTATGGCATCGATTTCTCTGACCATCCATCTCGACACAGAAACATTGATTCTCAAGCAGAAAGATGATGACCTGGACTATCTTGCTAAGGCATTTTTTGCAAGTTTCAACAGAAGTACACAACAGTTCTCAGTGTCAGCAAGCAGCCAAAAACAAAAACAAAAACAAAACAAAACCAAAACAAATGTACACAGCCTCGGTAATTTTACAGGTTTCAAAGCCATTTTCAGTATTTTGAATTAGGTTCCGAGCTTGGCAACAACATGAACTTCCTGGAGAGAAACCAGCTTAGTCATCACTAGCTGTCCTTCCACTATTAGCACTATTCTACCCATTATCCTCTGCTCAAATAACTTGCAGGTTGACCAAAGTAAAGATATGGAGCAATAACTCTTTGCAGAGTTAGGGTCTTTATATGGTTGGAGTAGTGCAACCTGGGTATCTGCATTATCTTCAGAAAGAACTGAAAGAGTCAAGGAGCCATGTATGTTCTCTCTTCCCAAAACAGAGTAATAGTTTGTTACATATACCAACTGCCTTTCCACATTTCAGGGTTGTCAGCTCCTCCGTGTGGAGTTGTTTCATTGTAGACTTCGCACTCTCTGAAAAGCGAGCAAAGCTTGTGCTTAACATATTTGTTCTGCACTTTGTGGGTTGGTTTCCTCATTTAGAATGTGTTGGTGTGTGACTTTTAAGGGGAGCGTTTACAGCAGTGCACTTTGGTTGTTTGTAAGCCGAACCCTGATGAACAAACAGCGGCCCATGCTTTTGTGCTATTATGGCACAATTTGTTTCAAACTGTTCCCTTCAGCAGTCATGCCCCTACCTTCTGATCTTCATCACAAGCTTTTCCCCACACCCCATAGTTTCGTTCTGTTCAAATATAGCTATTACAGAACTACATAAAACAATTACATCTTGTAATGTTAAAATGTTTTATTGGAGGAAATGTTTAAGCAAAAGACAATAAAGCAACGGTCAAGGTTTAAAAAACACAGTAATACAGCATCTGGGGATGATATGCAGTGGGGGAGATGGGGGGGGGTGATCGGGGATCGGGGGGTGGTAGCAGCAGGATGAGCTGTGGCCCCGTAGGAGGGGCTGGAGGTGTGGGGCTTGAGGGTTGCAGGGGGGTATGCGGGGGGGGAGGGGACGCTATCACTGGGGGGCATTTGCTAGGGAAGGCAAGGAGTCCATGTGTGGGGGTGGAGGTCTGGGGAGTACAGTGGCGTGCAGGGGGATATGGGGGGGGGACCTTATACTATACGAGGATACCCTGGGAGGTCGAGGAGGGAGGGTCCCTGGGAGGCATTTGCCAGGGAAGGCAAGTGAGTCCATGTGTGGGGGTGGAGGTCTGGGGAGTACAGTGGTGTTCCCTTGTGAGGGGGGGGGGATCCCTGGGGGGTGTTGCTAGGGGGAGCAGGCGAGTCTATGCATGGGGGTGAGAGTGGAGGTCTGGGGAGGACGATGGTGGGATGGGCTGTAGTATCCCGGATGGGGGGTGGAGGTGTTGGGTTTAAGGCTTAAAGGGAGATTATATATGGGCATGAGGGAACATTTCAACACTGTAAACTGACCCTGCAACTTACCCCCTTCCTTTCTCCAGTGCAGACTTCCCTAAAAGGAGTTATATTAAGCCCCGTCAGTACTGAGCTGTGCTATTCATTGCACAGAAGGAGTGCCCACTGCCCATCTGCCTACAGTGGAGCTGTGACCGTCAGTGCCTAGAGTAGACCAAATGAAAATGCCAAGGTCAAGGACAGGCTTCTAAAGGGGTGCAGATCCTCCC
>NW_027130886.1:0-1845 GCF_026122565.2 Emydura macquarii macquarii | reverse complement strand
ACTGTTGAGATTTTGCTTTTTTCCGTTCTGACAAATTTCAAAATGTCAAAAGTTCTCATGAGACAGGTAAAACCTTTTCCCACCCAGCCCTCCCTTTGAAAGGAGACCTGTTCACATGTAGTCTGATAAACATGCACCTTGGCGTCTACACATTACAGCCAAAAGCCAAAGTGAATTTGCTAAGTGTAAAAAGACCTAGCGGCATTAACTGCAATGGTGCTTTGGTGAGTTTTGCCAGCTGGGGATATGACCTGCCTTATGTTAGAGCTGTCTCTGTACCTACAATGGTCCTGAGCTCTGTTACTGTTTGTCTGTGCAGCGCTGGCACGCCGGTGTCCTGATCTCTGTGGCTCTGTGTGTCTGGGTGGCACCCGGCCAGGTGGGGTCCTGCTCTCGCTGGTACTGTTTGTCTGTGCAGCCCCTGGCAGAACAGGGATCCGGTCTCAGTTGAGCCTCCAGGCGCTACCATAATAGAGGCAATAAGTATAAATGAGATCTGCCAGGCTGGCCTAAACCTGGGGCACTTGACTTGAGGCTGTCCTAGGAAACCTTTCCCCTCTAGGTCTGCAGGCTGAACGCTGCCCAGATTGCGAGCAACCAAGAGCCATGGCATTCAGAGAAAAGGGCTGCAGCCCTTGGGGGTTATTTTCCAGCGAAGGATCTGGGCCAGGGTTCTTCAGAAAGATGCAGAGACCTTTCCTCCTGCAAAGGCTGCTCTTGCGTTAGCAGTGCTGGGCTGCGTTCCAAGAGCTCTCTGCGAAGGAGAGGTGCCTGGTGTGTGCACATGGCGTGTTAACAGACAAGCTGCCAGGATGCAGCGCTCAGCGACATGCAGCAGAGTTCCTGCCATTTGTAGGAGCAACACAACTTGCTGTTGTGGGCAGATTGCAACTCGGGAGACTTGGGTTCAAGATTTACCACAGACTGCATGGGTGACTTGGGGTGAGTTACCTATGCTGGGCATGTCAAAGGAGGCATCAAGTCCATTGGGCCCCTATGAAAATCCCTGACAACCTCTCTGCTGCTCAGCCTGTGAAATGGAAATGAAAACCCTTCCGTCCCTCACAGGAGTGAGGTTAGATGCGCTGGTGTAAATGAGGGGCCATGGAGGAACCCAGAACGATGCATGCACTCAAGTAGAAATAGTATCTTTCCAAGGTTCCTCACACTTCCCCTAACCCTCCACTTAGCTCAGCCACATGCCAGGAAAAAGAACCTTTGAATTTAAGCTGGTCAGGAATTTTCTGGTGTTTTGTGTGTGTGGATCTCTTTTGTTGGGGTGGGCTTTTTTTTTTTTTTTGGGGGGGGGGGGGGGGCATGTTTTTGTTAGGCTAATGCCAATTTTTCTAAAACAGAACTGCTCATTAAACAGTGTTGGTTCAATGAAACACCTGACCCCAAAAGATAGATATTTGGTTAAAATTTTTCAAGATTGTCGAAGCATCATGTTTCAATCTTGTCACACCAGAAAGTTGTAAGGTTTTTGAGTCAAAACAGCTCTTGGTTTAGACATTTTAAAAAGGGGAGAAGGTCAATATTGACTGAAAAACTTTGAAATGATCAGAATGAAACATTTATTTCCCCCCAAGTGATTTTTTTGCAGTTTACACTGTTGAGATTTTGCTTTTTTCCATTCTGACAAATTTCAAAATGTCAAAAGTTCTCATGAGACGGGAAAACCTTTTCCCACCTAGCCCTCCTTTGAAAGGAGGCCTGTTCACATGTAGTCTGATAGACAGGCACCTTGGCATCTACACATTACAGCCAAAGCCAAAGTGAATTTGCTCAGTGTAAAAAGACCTCGGGGCATTAACTGCAATGGTGCTTTGGTGAGTTTTGCCAGCT